>NW_023412098.1:0-26792 GCF_903995425.1 Onychomys torridus
TGTTTGGAGTGCCAGCCTTCGTGTACTCCACTTCAAGATTGCACGTCACCGGGGTATGGGGCCCTCGAAATATTCACGTTCCTTTGCACTGTCCCAGCTGGCTGCTTTCTTTATGGTACCGCTCTTCCCTCGCCTACTCTGACTGTTGGGCTGGTATTGGTCCAGGAGGCAGAGGAAGGCAGCAGCAAAGGAAGAGGCGAACCTTTAGGGTAGGCGGCGCTGCAGCCCGTGAGGAGAAGCTGGGGTGCGAGACAGTACTGCGTTCAGAGGATGGGTTAGGATCAAAAGCAGGTGGTGGGTGGAAGAGGGGTGGCATGGTTTTAATCCCAGACACGGGGGAAGAGCGGTAGATCCCTGTGAGTTAGACAGGCCGCCTGGTTAAGTGAGATCGGACGGTCCAAACTTTCACAGAGACCCTGTTGTTTGGAGAAAAAAAAGGGCGACTGGGCTGGGATATGGGGATGGGGGTCAAAGGCCGAGATGGAAAGGGCCATTAAGCCCTAGTACCTGTCCGCCGGGGCTCAGAAGACGCGGAAAGAGACAGCTCCTGGTCCTTGCTTTAGCTTGCCATTAGGTTTTGTGTCCCGCTCTGCCGGATGAGGAGCGGACCTCGGGTGGAAGGTACATCTGATGGCTAGGCAGGGGCTTGCTCAGGGTAAGCCTGCCTTTGGTGTCGTGGTGGCACCTCGGTGCGGGGGCTGAGGCTCAGGGAGGGCTCTTTCCGTGTGCAGCCCTACCATTTCTTTTCTCACAGATGGCTGGTTCCCTGTTATCTTCTGTATGGGTTCAGCACATTGCTCTCAGGCTATTGTCAACCTTGACATGATGGCGCAGACCACGGAGAATGAGTTTTCCTTATCTTCGGAGCTTCTCCAAAGGTCCTAATGCTACCTGGACACGAGTTCCTGAACTAGTCATGAGACCAGACCTCCCATTGGCTGCACAGGGAACTACCCTACTCTAGGTGTGGAATGTACGTCCTCATGCAGCGTGGGGGCTGGGTACCTAGATTCTTCCAAAATAACCACGTCCTTTCTGCCCAGGTCACTCACCAATGAGGAAAAGGAATTTCGCTCCAGATGATGAAATTACCTGGGCCACCTTGCCCGGCACTGGGTGGCGTCTAGCCTACAATTAAATTCATACCGACCAGGACTAGGTCAAGTGGGCTCCTCTTTCTCCTTGGTCAGTCATGGGATTCCTAATGCCGTAGAATGTGTCCCTTCTGTCCCATGGTGCACCTCTTCATTTCCTTACGTCAATAGTAACTCAGGATGTTCTCCTTTGTATCTGGCCCTAGTCTGGCGCTGATGAGGTTTCAAGGATGGCAATAGCTGTGCTGGCTCCTCCTCCCCACCATATTGGAAACAGATTCAAAGGCACATTGTTGAGGCTGTCCCACGGGGACATGCGGCATAGAGAGCATTCAAGGAAGGGGCCTTGCCCTATTTGATGGCAGATGGCTTCCATGGAGGTGACACTTGAGCTGAACTTGGGTCCCCCATGATGTCTCTGGCCACCTGTCTTTCCCCCTCATTCTGTGACATAGAGGAGTGTTCTGATTCACATTAACAGTTCTTCATTGCTGAACGTTGCTAATGTTCCCGAGAATGCTCATTCCTGTTGTCTGCAAGCCAGATTTTTTCCTGTTCATCATATCCTTCCTTGTCACACCGTCTTTGTATATTCACCTTTATTTTTACTGACCTCTGCCTGCTGGAGGTCATTCGTCCCCTCTCTCCCCTCTCTCCCCTCTCTTCTGGGGCTTCTATGCGCTACATGGCCTTTCAAACTCCAAGGTTTCCTGCCATTGCTCCAGAGTGGCTGGATTCCTTCAGTGTCACCTCACTAACTCTCCTTACTCTTTCTAAAGACCTTGTCTTAGATCATTGCCCAAAAGCTTTTGGTCTCAGCTCCAGCGAGGCCACAAAAGGAGGGGTAAGGGGATAAGCCAACTTGACGGTGACAGAAATCTCTTTCTACCTGGGGCTCAGGCCCAATCACAGAAGCTGCCCTTTACTCGGCCGGCGCTTTGCAGAGGATGGAAGTACTGGTTGGATTTTGACACAGAGTGGGTGTGAGCTCAAGAGAAAAGATGGCTTGCTGGGAGGTGCACCGGCTCTTGGGACTAGGGAGAGGCGACACTGAGAGCGAAACAAGAGGGAACTCTCCCATTACCGCCTCCAACGATAGGCCTGGATACAACTGCGGACGCAGGACCTGGCAGAAGCTCCGGCTGCTTCGTATGGCTGCGAGCCCGCCCAATTGGGGATAGCACTACTGTCCGCCCGACTTCCCTTGGACCCCATATCTCACTGTCTACCGACCAGTGCCTTCATACATGTGGCTCTTTGCTCCACTGGATCAGGCCTCAGGATAATCTTTTCTCTCCCTTTTTCAGGTTCTCTTACTTCATGATGTATTTGCGCCCTTCTTATTTGGGAAACTTCACCCAGGCGTGTCATTTTCTGTCATTGCACCCTGTGTCATTGTCCTACCCTGTTTCACGTGCCTGCTTCTGCTGGCTTGAGGCCCCGGCAATCTATTCATGACGTGGTGAAAACTCTGTGGCTTGGGATCTTGTTCCTCACCCACACTTCATCTCCTGGGGCCCTCCAAAGCCGGTATCTGGGTTGATTGCTTCAATTCAAAAAACAAAAATGGTGTTCTTATTGATCCTATTCTTCATGTCTGTGAAAATGATTGGGTTGAACTGAATGTTTTCAGTTTGAACCTTTAGGGTTAATAAATATTGCTACTGTGTTCTGAGCTGTATTTGCTAGGCAGGGTTGAGCAAGTGCATTTAGGCATACATTTATCTGTCCGATGTGGGTAGTTTATAAGGCGAGTAGCCCCTTTGGGTCGACGGCCATAATCCAGGAACCAATTCTCGCACAAAGGAGATTTTTACCCGAGGGGCAAAGGGGGGGCGAAAGGCAGCCATAGAGCAGCAGCAGCCAAACAGCAGCAACGCCAAGGCAGGTTGTTTTTTAGGAGTGGTTTTTGTGTTTGTGTGGTTTTTTGTTCTTGTTTTTGTTTGTTTATTGGTTGGTTGGTTTGATTGGTTGGTTGTGTTTGGTTTTTTCAGGACAGGGTTTCTCTGTTGTAGCCCTGGCTTCTGGGGAACTCACCTGTAGCCAGGCTTGGCCTGCAAACTCACAGAGATTCACCTGCTTTCTGCTTTCCCAAAGTTGTGGGATTATGGTTAATGCTTAAGGAGAAAAAGGGGAGTCTGTGCTAGGGGCTTGAGGTGTAATCACTGGATTAGCCAAAATTAATTTTGATTGTTGAACATTAGTTCTAAGGAATGAGTCAGTGGCTAATAAGGACTTGAACTTGGGAGTGCTTTAGATGTAATTGTTAAGGGTTGTGATTTAGGGGAGGTCGGAATTGTCGCACCAGGTGTGCTGTGCTTCTGGCTGCTAAAGCTTTACGTGATAAACTTGATAATTCGATTGTGGATTAAGTGGAGAACCAAGGCGATGGAGAGGTAATTTCCGCGTTCGCTTCGGTAGTGTGACAAAGGATCGGATTCGTTCACTTACATCCTCAGCTACAGAATGTTGAGATCCGGTTATATCGGGTTGAGAGCAGCATTTTAATGCAGTTTGGGGGAAAGCATTGTGTGCCGAGACATTCGTGGAGTTAGGCCTAGTCTGCTCCATACAGAAAGCGAACAACAGAGCGAACGGACTGGATTGTTGGGCTTGGGGCGTTTTCTGTGCTCCCTGGGCTGGGCCTTTTCTTAAATGCAACATGCTCTACCCCAAGGCACTATCAGGGACGCCATACCTCCGTTTGATGCTGTGCTATGCTTGCTACTCTTTTCTAAGAGGAGATATCTATCAGATGGCCGTGGGTGGTCTTCCCTCCTTGTTCCCTTTCGTTCAGTTTACACCCCGAATTTGAAGGTCGGGCAGGTGGCTTTCTTATCTCTTGATGACGATGCTGGCGATCTCTCCCGGTTGTCTTGTGTCTCTCTCTCTTGTTTCTCTGTGGTGCTCGTGGCTGCGTCTGGCGTGCTTGTCTGTTTCTTTTCTTTCTCTTCTCTTGGTGATTTGGTTTCTTCTTTTTCCTTGTTAGTTTTTCTGTTTGTTTGGTTGGTTTGATGCCTCTGTGCTCCAGAGTAGTCTGGGATTAAGTGTGCTGTTGACAGGCCGTTGAGATGGTGCTGTTCTAACGAAGGCCCGGACTCTCGTGCTTTTTTGGTGTCAAGGGATATTGGAGTTTAGCAGGGTGAGGCATGGCGTCGAGGTCTCCCAGACGCAGACTGGACTGTAGGAGAGGGCAAAGTTTGGGTTGTGCAGATTGTCTGCAAGGGCCTTGTTGAAGCACATGCTCTTCTTCCTCGTGGCCTTTGTGCGTTTGTTCATTAGTCAATATCTTTCTCGTTTAGTACGATACTCTACTAAATGATGCTCGTCATAAAGTTCGTAGTAACGAAAGTTTGACTGTCAGGGGTGGGGGTGGAGTCTATGTCCTGTGTTTCTTTTATTTGTGTCATAAATAGAATTATTCTCAAGGGAGCTTTGCAAGGCGTCTTCTTAGAGCAAGCTTCTGAGCTGCTGGCGTAGGTAGGGATTCTCTGAGTCGGTTCTCGGGTCGCGGTGCATGTGCCATTTACGCAACGGTGGAAGATTCTGACTCCCGGGCTGTTTTTACAGATCAGTTGGATCAACTCGCGCTTGTTTCGCACAAGATGTTCCACACGGACGGCACAGCACCCACACAAGCCTCCTCGGATCCAAAAGTCACACTTGATTTTTTTGAATCTTCTTACCTTTATGTGCTGCTCTTTCTCTTGTGCTGGGTGCCTTCTGTAGTCTTATCCATGCAGTCGCACTTTGAATCAGTTTGTGGATGGACAGTCTTCCTTTAGCCAAGGCTGGCTGGAACGTCATTCCTCCGCCTTCTCTTTAGTGTGGGTTCCAGGGTGAGGCTTACTATGGTTACATAGCCTTTTTTTTGGATTTGTCGAGTCAGGGATTCTCTGTAGCTTTTGGAGCCTTTCCTGGGAATCTCTGTGTCCCCGGCTGGTCTTGAACTCACAGAGAATAAATTCTCTGCCTCTGCTGCCAAGTGCTGGGGATTAAGTTGCACCACCACCGGCCCGGGAGTACGTCTTTTTGAGCAAATGAGAGTTTGGTGGGACTTCATGTTTTCCGGATATTGGTTTTTCCTTTTGTTTTTTTAAAGTGTGTTAAGGCATATTTAAAAATATTTCTCGAGGAATGAAGTATGTGGTTTGTTGCTTGTTGACCCAGGTAGTGCTAAGGTCATGTTAATACTCGCTAATGATTGTGTCAGAGGGTTTCTTGGTTGATCGGGGTGGGAGCGGAGTGGATCGTCTTGCTCTGTGGGGCTTCTGAAGTTTTGCACTGTGTCTTTGTTACGCGATATACCCTTGGTGTACACTTACGCGCTTCTGCTCTGCTTCCGCAAAGTGCAGCTGAACTGTGCCTGTGTGAACTCCGTTCCTGGCCTTCTGCAGCGTAGATATGTTGTGTAAGAGGTTATTCATCCTGGACATATGCCAAGAGATGAAGCTAGGCAATTGCGCTCGACTATAACATACGAGTGAAGCAAGGTCGTTGGTCTGTGTAGGTTAACTGCTCGGGTTTATGTCGGTGTTGGATTCTCAGGAATGAAACAGAGCTCACCAGTCCTGTCTAGCAGTATTGGCCTCCTTGGCTATCTCTTTCTTTGGAGTTAACTCGACTCTTGGTTGTTCCCTTCTTGACGATTCGCTTTTTATTTCATCTATTGTTTATTCAATAGTCGTTTGGTTCACCAGGGTTTTTTTATGTGTGTTTTGTGGGCACCTATGGAGCAGGGTATAGATTACATATTCCCTGTGTGTGGGCTACTATACGTGTGTTATTTGAGCCACCTCAGCTCTTTCGGAATGGAGGTTAGTTGCTGGGAACTGGACTGGAGTGGCTCATGGAGGTGGGCAGGGTGGTCTCTGTCGTCTCTTTTGTTGTTCCGATTCTCTCGGGCACATTATGGACTCCGTCTCTGTCGTGTATCCGGTTAGACCTGTACCTTAGGCAGTTGCGGGATTGGCCTCAGTATATTGGGTGCAGGCTTCTGGCCTTATTACTGGTCGTATAGTTGTCCTGGTATGGTTCTCTGAAGCATACTTCACGGACACGCATGATGTGCATTATAAAGGAGGTATGATTGTTATAGTCTCTAGGACTGTGTCTTACTCCATGTTGTTACATGTACTTACTTGAGCTCTTGTTCCTGATTTTATCGTATCTTCTGTCATCTGCTGGATACGGGTTCGGATATCATATAGCCAGTGTTTGTTGGCCAAGAAGATGTGGGAAAAATATGATTTGAGTTTGGGGGCTGGGAGAGGCTCAGTTGTTAGGCAGGCTCTGTTTCTTGCTTTTTCGAGGTTCGTTGAGTTATCTAGTTTGTCTACCAGCACGTCCCTGGCTCACTTCGTGCTTGGCGTCTTGCTGAATGAGCACCTTCCTTGTTTATATGTAGCTAAAGTTAGTGGTTCCCTTCTTTATCTGGGACACTTGCTTATATTTTTCTCGGCCGCCAACTAGAAATTAGTCATATTGTTCGATTTAGCACTTTATCAATATCAAACTGATTCATGCAATGTGTGTAGGAAAAAAGATTTGAGTGTTGCACCTTGTTTTTATCGAGTGGGGGACTTAAATGCAGGTTTCCGTGAGCTTCATGGCACTTTCTGTTAGACTCTTGTCATTTTTCGTGTATCCTGTAGACGAGGTGGGAATAATTAGAGCTATATATTCTTCTTCTAGGTGATTGAAAAGCTCCTGTGGAGACTGGGGAGACAGTTCCCAGATTCTGAGCGTCGTTCCGTGCAGGTTCGGTTTCGAACCTTTTGGTCTTGTGGGTCAGATCTGTCCGGAAACCTTTGTTTTTTCAGGTTTCCTCATGTTAGGACAGTTGCCTGGGTTTGATTTTTTAGAAGTGATTGTCTTCCCACGAGGTAAAACAGACTTGAGATGTAAACGGAGAGAGGCGTGAATGCAAGGAGATCCTCTAGACTGTGGTTGACTCGCGAGTGTTCTCAGCACTTTCTTTTAAGCCTCAGGACTCTAGAACTTGTTAATGGGCAAGAAATCCTCCTGGGACCTTGTTAACCCTGTGCCATGGCTGAAAGCACATCTTCTGACGCTCGTGCCTGCCACGCAGGAGTAATACAGAGACTAGCCTCTGCAACATAGCTGCATCCTTCTAAAGAAGACCAGATTTACGGCCTGTGGTTGTTTTAATGAGGGATTCAAGTAACTGCAAGTATTGTCGTGGTTAGCTAACCAGAGTGTTGCTGGATCTGTTTTAGTATGTTGGTTGTCAGGATGCTAAGTGTGCTGGAAGCATGCATTTTTCAGCTTGCACTTGTTGATTTAAATTTGATGTGTGTGTGTGTGGTCCTGGCTCTTATTGCTTTTGTGGCTCGGCGATATGTGTTATAGTGTTCATTTGTAACGTCATACAGCACCGTACGCCATTTTTTCTTTCGTGTGTGGTGTTGTAAGTGTGTGTGTGTTAAATTCTTTATTTTAAATCGGTGTGTATTAATGTCTGTGTGTGTGTGTGTGGTGTGTTCCTTTTTCCTTTTTAGGTTATTAGGGTGTTAATGAGGATTTTGGCCTAAACTTGCAGCAAAGAGGTAAGTACTTAGTGTGTCGCGATTGCGTAATGATGTCTTTGTGAAAGGTGCTACTGGGGTGGTTGTGCATAAGCATGCACACAACATACGCCTCATCTGATATGCTTAGCTGGTGGTGTGTTGTGTGGTGCGGTTGTAGTTGTGTGGTCACCCTGAGAATGTGCCAAGTACATTTGAGCGCGGCTTGACACATGTTTCGGAAGACTGTCTTATTCACTTCCATCGCAGTAGATTTGCCCGCTCTGCGAGCTCTCTAGCTCATTTTTAAAGTGCTTCACTAGGCCCATAGTATGCACGATTGTGTGTTTGTTCCCACCATCGTTCTCAGTAGTGCATGTCTGTTTTAGATGCCCTAGGTGCACTATCTTGTGTGAGTCTCGCAAATTTAGTCTAGTGGTGAGAGACTAGGATTTGCGCGCTCCGCCTTCTCCTAGAGTTACTCATGGTGCACTGTGTGGCTGTGCTTACGTCACTCAGACGGCCCGCAACCGTTCTGTTAACCTCAGTGCATACATCGCCTTTTCGTGCGGTGTCTTCCAGTTTCAGGGAATAGATCCAGCACTCTTCTGGCTCTGCAAGGAACCCAAGTAGTCGCAACAGACATGAAACAAGACTCCTCACATCATAATGGGTTGTTTTTTGAGAATTGAACCTTAGCCAGAACCATGTGGATTTACTTTTGGTGCGTTTACGTATTCTTTTCTAAACACGGCTCTGGCCCTCACTTGGCCTCTTGCTTTGTAAGAGTCGTCGTGGCGCTATGCTGTATTGGGATTGGAGAAAATTTGTTTCTCTTCTCCTCACTGCAAAATCTAGTTGGCTCAAATGGTGTCCGGCTTTTTGATCAACTTTGTCGGTGACCCTTGAATGAAGTCTTGTGTCGTCCTCACCCCAGACTTTGAGCGTTTTTGTCTTCTATTTTGTGTCTAATATTATAGTTGTGATCAGACTTTTGTGTTTTATGCTATATGTTAGTGCTCCTATAGCTTTGCAAGTGATAGAATAATGGTGACTTGTTGTCTTGGTAAAGGACAAGGCGATTAGAAAAAGCCTCTCCCTCACATTACTGTTGTCCTAACCCCACTTGACAGCCTCAGGAGGTTTACCTCATTCTCAGGTTTCAAGAGGTTACCCACTCTACAGGCTTAGGAGGATACCCCTTCTTGAACAGGATTTGGTGGGTCTCTGTTCACTGTTCAGACTTGAGTACGAAAAGAGAGGCATCATTTCTTTCATATTTTTAATTGCTACCTTAGCTTGTGTTTCCCAATGGTCTCATTCTTCCCCTGAGTGACTTACAGGGTAGTAACTTGGTTATTGTTATTTTGTTCGTCTTTATCTTTTACGTATTCTTCTCTACATAGTACACTTGGCAATTTCTACAGTATTCTGTCGGCTGCATCATTGTGGTGGCTGGGAGGTTGATTGCTATCGGTTTGTATGCTTGTCTTTTATAGGTAGCAAGCCACTGTGCTTTAACCATTGAGCGTTCTGCGCCTATTTATTTTTTGGTTTTCAGCCGATTTAGGAGATTTCATATTTTGTGTTGACTTCTACTGTGGACCGGAGTAGGGAGAGTGCGTGTGGGAGGGGTAAGGGTGGTCGATGGGGCTCGGTGCTTTAGCAACCCGTCTATGACCATCCAGACTTCAAGTGTGGGTGGGTCGCATTACTCATATGTGAAACGTTCAGCCAGAAACTATGCCGAAGGTTGCTCAGTCCCATCACACCTTCTTTGGGCGTTCCTCCAACCTAGGAAGGGTATTTATCGGTGGCTCTCAGTGCTTGATTAGAGACGTACAGCTGAGCAGAACAAGATCCAGATCCAGCGCCGTGGCTGACAGGAAATAATAAAGGATACCGGGAAAACCTTGACTTCGACTCCTGGGGTTTCCGTAGCATTCCGTGGGGCATCTGGAGGGGCCATTGTGGACTAATGGCCCAACGGTCGTTTAGTGGCCATCCATCCGCTAATGTTGGACATTTCTCCCGCTCCTTGCCAGTGGGATACTGACTTTTCTTGCATTAGTGGCCCCTCGGGAGGGTGCTGACTACACCTCTTTCCTCCTTTACTTTGCCGCACCCGGCACGGGAGTAAGAGGCACGGTTTGCAGGTTACCAAGCAGGAGCATTTCCTAACGTAGCCGCATTCAGGACGTCCCACCTGTGGGCGGACGGCCTGGTTCGGACTTCCGCTCGGAAGCAGGGCTCTCTTCTTCCTGTACCCACGTCTTCTATGAGAGGGCCGCGGCGGACATAGGACAAGCGCTTGGGTTTGAGGATGCTTGTCTGTTCCAGCGAGTAGGGGTTGTGGTGACTAAGGCACATACAAATTTGGTGTCGATGTGTGGAGGACGCGGGCTATGTGCGCTTCATGCTTCTCTCACTTTTGGATAAAGACCGCTTCTCAGCGCTGCAGCTGCACTTCGTCCTCTCGCCCCAGGCTCTCCTTACCGGATCGCGTGAGTTCGTTCGTGTGCCTGGTGTTAAATACTCACCCCTGCCGTTCGCTCGAGCAGCAGCGCAGCCCCAGTCACAAAGGACCTGCCGGAGGGGGTGCGACGAGGCCAGGTCTGCTCCCTGCGGACTCGTGGGGAGGCCCCTGAGGGACTCGCTTAGGAAGCCAGCACAGTCTTAGTCTTAGGTTTGCTTTTGCGGGGCGTGGCGGGGGATGTTCTTTGGTTGGGTCGCGTTTTATTGGGAGATGCGCTGTGATGGATGTGCTGGCTGTGCTGCTTGTATGCGCAGGCCAAGCGGAGGCGAGATTGTATTCAGGCTAGGTGAATTGCAGTTGGGGTCGGTGGCGATAGAACGGGGACGGTCGAGCTGGAGCAGAGGGCCATGTGAGCACCCTCCGTGCGCTTCCTGCGCTCGTTCTCGACTGGCCATCTCCCCCTCCGGCCATTTTGGTTGGTCATCGGCGCCTGTCATCTATTCGTCCTGCGCTTGGTACTGGCAATAGCGTGGTCGATGAGCCTGTTACAGGCCTTTCACATGTGGTAACTTGGTGCGGGGTGACTGGGGCAGACTTATTTGGGTACTTCGAGGGTTCTCACGTCTGTGATTTCTATTACGTGACACATGTCACTCGATGTGCTCCCAGGCTGAGCTAATTAGCGTGCCCGGGTGACGCCATATAGATGAGATCATGTGTATTTCTATGCTTGTCCTGCATTTTGTCTGTCGCTCAGCTCAGTTTTCCGACGTTCCTAATGGTGATCGTGGCGGATTGCAGTGGTTTTGTGAAATCTCCGGCCTGTTTAGTGGGTTTGTCATTTTGTTTCGTGTCTTGCTGCTCAGTTGGGTATGGCATAATGAAGCGCTTGTAGGTAAACCTGTGGGTCCTCCTCCATGCTACGATTGTGTGCTTGGGCTTGCTCTTCTAGGATTTTTCCCTTGCTTTGTAGCACTTTTAACAGATCATTTACCAAGGGATTCGAACTCGTGGCTTCCGGCTCTGCGCGCTATCATAGAGCAGAGGTCTGTGGGCTTTTAGCTTGATCCTTCAACCTGTTTTAATAGGCTGAGATGGGCCTTTAGCATCAGGTGGTTTGAGAGGGCTCGGAGCAAGGATCTAGAGTGGCGCCAGTGTTGGCGCACCAACACTTCAGAGCCCTTCCCCCAACATGACTTTTGCAGCTGCTCTTGGACACAGCGGGGCCCTAGAGTAATGGACCCAATGCCTAAGACATACAATGGTACGAACTGAAAGTTCTCAAAGAAGCAAGGGGAGAGGATTTAGGAGGAATAGCCACAGCTGGGTTGACTAGAGAGCCTCCAGTGTGCAGTGCTCTTCTTCCTCTCTCAGTGCTACAAGGGCCTGGGCTAGAGGAGCTGAGGCCCTTGACCAGTCTTGGATGCAGTAGCCTTTTCTATGGCCACACTTCCTCTCAGATTGACCTCAGTGGGGGAAGGGCTGAGTGCCTGCCCTGTGTTCAGAGATTTCCCTCAGGCCTAGTGGGTCCAGATTCTTTGGGGAAGAAAGGATCACTTATATTAAAGAGTTTGAGACACCTTTCCACGCACCTGGGCCATTAACTGTGTAGAGAGGAACCAATGCCTGTGAGAAATTGGGCATGGAGATTGATGATGAAAGCATACAGTGACGGTGAGACCACCTAGGGTACTTAATAGAGCAAGAGCTGGTGGATGGGTGGGAAATGAGGAAAGAAATAGAGACAAAGAGACAATAAAATGATTGGCCAAGAAAATCAGTGGGTGAAGGAAAGAAACAGAAGTTGGTTAAACACAGAGACAGATAGGCAGAATGTCAGAGAACAAGGACAGTGCTGAGGACAATCTGAGCTGGGAGAGCACAGTGCTTACTTGGAAGGGGGCAGCAGCAGACCAGATTCTTATCCTGGATGGCCGCTGACAGAGTCTGGCTGCAGAGGATGATTAGAATGGGTCAACTGGGAAGGCTATGGGACCACAGAGGAAACCACCTGATGGGTGGCGGTAGGGCGTGTGAGGGGGCTTTCAGAAGAGCTTTTAAAAGGACTTAGTAAGGACAAGTGGAGAGAGGGACTGGACATGATGAGAGGAGGGAACAGAAGGAGCTGATGTCTAGGCTTCTTTGTTTCCAGCAGTGTGGCTCAGCTGGCGCACCTGGAGGAAGGTGCTCTGGAGCACTGGGGACCACAACAGGAACATGCCCTAGGCATATTTACTTTCCAGAAAGATCTTTGGAGGTAACATAGTACGCAGAAGAACTGGAATAGGAGAGAATTGACCAAAGGAGGTTGGTACAGAATTGGACAGTAAGTTAACTCTTCGTGGAATGGAGTTAGTATGTTCAAAGTAGAGGGCTAGAACTTCAGAACATTTGAGGGCAAACAGGAATTGAAGAAAGCTCTTAGATATACTATTTTCCTAAAGAGTCATGGGTAAAGGCAGGAGGTCAGCTACAACCAATCCCAGCCCTCCATACAGGTTGACCCCTGAGACACTCTGCCCAGAGGTCTCTTAGCCACTCTAGAAACCCTTTTGATCCTCCCTTGGATTGGAGACTTCACCAGACTTGGGACCCAGGAAAAGCCCCAAGAGGAAGTCCAGCCAGAGCCAGGTGCTGTCTAGCCTACCCCAAGGAAAGCTAACCAAGACTGGACTCTAATCTCCTACCATCAACTCTGTGGTCAAAAGGGCTTGAACTTGTATTGGTGAAATTATTAAGGCCACTCCACGTAGTTAAAAGGGAGGTTTATTTTGTGGGGTACTTACAAATGAGGGGGTAGGTTACAGGGTCTGGCAAGGGTATAGCACAATCCGGCGTTGTTCTCTGGAGAACTCTGCTCGGTCTCCTCCAGCGTCCAGAGTCCGGGAACCAAAAAAGTGAGTACTTCCCGATCCTTCGTCTTCCGCTTCCTCCTCTGCCCCGCCTTGTGGGCGTGACCATTACCAAAGCCTCAGTGGGGGTTGGAACTTCCAGGCCAATGCTGGGATGGCTACCCACTACAAACTTGGGACATGTTAGATGGAGGTGTGGGGTTATTGAGCCCTGAAAGACCTCTAAGGCCAAGACTAGAGCACTCCACAGAACAGTATGCCCCGTGACTCCTAGGCAGAATCTGGGAGCATTGTGTTCTTGTCTGGGCCTGACCTAGGTTCATCCTCAGGAAGGCCTCTTGCCTCCCACACCCTGCTTCTACTCATCTGTACACTGGGAACAGTCCCTGTGCTGGAACAAGACTAGCCTCAGCTCCCTCCAGCTAGTATTACAAAGCTCTCTCACTCCCCAGCCCTTCCTGTCATAGGAATTGGTAGACAAATATGGTCGTGACCTCACCAAGTAGCTACTTGGTGAATGAGATCTTGCTCCTTTTAATGGGGAGGCTGAAGGTGGGAAGGAAGGGCTTTCAGGAAATTAGCACAAGTGGCAGGAAAATCCATCAACATGGCAGAGGTGCCTACGGTTGATTCACGACTTCTGCCTAGGGAGCAGCTCTGCAGGCCTGGGGGAAGGCTAGTGCAGCCTCCAGAGCCTCCCAAGGACATCAGGCCCTGGACTCCAAAACTCTATCTGTTACTGGATCTTTCAAAGTCTCCTGGAGGCGTCACCATGGATTTGCTCCTCCCAAGTCATGGCATGCCACAGTGCTCAGAAAGGGGGGTGAGGGAGTCCTGGGTTTTAACAAAGCTGTAGCCTCTAGTCTATGACTTTTTAAGGTATTTTTTATCCTTTACGTGTGTGTGTGTGTGTGTGTGTGTGTGTGTGTGTGTGTGTGTGTGTGTTTTCATGCACACACATAGGAGTCTGAGGAGGACAGAAGAGGGCATTGGAATCCCCTGGAGGTGGAGTTACAGGTAATCATGAGCTGCCTGATTTGGGTACTAGGAACCAAACTTGGGTCCTCAGCTAGAGCGGTACTCACTCTTAACTGATAAGCCACATCTCCAGCCCTACTCTGGGATCTTGAACATTCAGTTGGCGTCTCCAATTCTCTAAGTCAGGAAAAATCCTACCCACTTGGATCTTAGGTGAACAACCCATCCCAAGCACATCTGGGAAGAGTTGCGTGTGTGTGTGTGTGTGTGTGTGTGTGTGTGTGTGTGTGTGTGCATGCGCGCATGCGTGCGACTATACCAAACCCAACATTTGTAGTGAGTGGGTCTAACATGAGAAGTCAGGAGACAATGGAGAACTGATGGTTCTGAGATCCACTCTTCACCAACCCCAGGCATGGAGCTACTGCAGCGTACACCTCCAGGAGGCACTGTTCTCATTGCTTACATTCTGCAGACCTTGAATGTGTGCTGACCTTCATACCCTGCCTACACTGGCTTCCAACATGAAAGCACACTTACACCACGCACAGCCACCAGAGAAAGCACTGATTAGGCAATCATTGGTAACCTCCTAACCCAGAGTACCCACACTGGCTATTTTCAGCTATCCATATGAGCCAAGCCAGGCCTTTGGTCAGCTAGATCATTCAATGCTGAAAGAAGCATGGGGATCATTGGAAGGGGTATTAAAAGTAGCAGGCCCTAAGGCCTCAAGCAGTACCTTCCAGAGCCATGCCCTGGTTTTAACACTTCTGCTATTCCTACAAAAGGAGGGAAGCCACTGGCACTTCTCTCTGTTACAGGACAACATGAGTTTCCCAGGCTTGTTTTACTGGGGTTTTTGTTTGTTTGTTTGTTTGTCGTCGCCCCCCCCAAACCCTTCTGACCTCGTTTTATCAGATTTCAGCTAGATCTTCTGTTATTTGCAGAGTTAGAAGGAACTTTTAAAAGTGTCATAGCCTGGGGCTGCAGAGATGCTCGCAAGGAGAACTGGCTGCTCTTGCAGAGGACCAGGTTCAGTGCTCAGTCCTCCAGTTCTTGAGGGTCTGATGCCCTCTTCTGGCCGCCATGGGCAACTGCACACATGAGGTGTACAGACATTCATCCAGGCAAAACACCCAGACCACACAAAAAAATTATACATATAGTGAGAGAGAGAAAGTGTGTGTGTGTGTGTGTGTGTGTGTGTGTGTGTGTGTGTGTGTGTGTGTGTGTGCCGTAGCCACTATTATTGGAGAGCTTTATGACTTTGCTAAACATCAACCAAAGTGCTTTCTGGTGTGTTGTCTACCCAGTACAGCTATTCCTTTCCCTGTGACATCACCCTGTCCACAGCGAGTCATTGAATCCAATTTTGAGATAAGCAAATAACCCAAATTTGGCCTATTGAGCTCAATCCCCAGATTTCTGTGGGAATGTCTGGAAAGGGCAGTCCTCAAGTCACAAACAGAATGAGTCTAGTGAAACCAGAACCGAATCAAGAAACTGGGGCAAGAGGCACATTTTTGATGATGGTGTTTGAACACCTGGATCCAGCTAAGTCTGAAGTCAGTGAGACAACTAGCATTTCCAGTCAAGTGAGCTAATACATAGTATAAAGTACTGCTGTCTGGTTTGGTTTGATTTTTTGAGACAGGGTCTCACCATGTAGCCCTGGCTGACCTGGATGGAACTCACTGTGTAAACCTCCGGGACTCGAACTCACAGAGATCTGCCTGTCTCTGTCTCCCACGTGTTGGCATTAAAGGAGTGCACTGCCATGCCCTGCTACCACTTCTTTTTTAATAAACCAGCTTCGTGATTTCCTCTTTCAGTTCTGGAGGTTGATCGTATCTCCTCTTGCAAACTAGGAAAATCCTCTACCACTGAGCTGTATGAGCACTTTAAGCAGTTTTGATTGGCTTTCTATCACCTACACTCAAAACAGACCTGCTAGGTAGCAATAGATGCCTTTGGGGGTGCTAAAGAAATGACTCAGTGGTTAAGAGCACTGACTGCTCTTCCAGGGGACCCACATGGCAGCTCACAACTCTCTGTAACTCCAGTTCCAGGGGACCCGACACCCATGGCAAAACACCAATGCACATAAAATTAAAATAAAAAATAAATAAAAAGATAACAGTTACCCTTGTCCTCGATTTATAAATAAAGAAACTGACTAGCAAGTTCTGGGATCTTAAGCAACTCACCAAAATGCTCTGACATCAGGTTACTCTGTAACAGACTAGAAGACTGGGCTGGGGATGGAGTTTAGTTGGTAGAGTGTTTGCCTAGCATTACAGAAAGCCTTGGTTCAATCCCCAACACTGATTAAACTAGACAGGGTGGCACACATCTTTAATCCCAGCTCTTGGCAGGTGGAGACCGAAGGACCAGGATTTCAAGGTCATTTTGGCTACCTTGATTTCACTGTCAGCCTAGGATTCCTGCATACATAACACCCCTTCACAAGAAAGAATAAAAAGAACTGAATTTCTTCAATTTCTATATTCTTCCACCCTCTTGATCTTTCTGGGATCTTCTACCTGGCAGTGAAACCTTTTGAATGACTCAGTTATCTTAGTCTTAATCTCATGAGTTGCAAAGCAAGGCAGTAATCCTGACCCCTCTTTACCTTGAAGGCATTTGGGAGTCCCTTAAGAGAGTGTTTGGAGATTGTTTTGGCATAAAGCAAGTATATAGTGCCTATATTTCACTATGTGGAATCTCAGGTCATACCAGACAACTATTACTAATTCCCAAATGGCTATCTCTTCCAAAACATTTTTTAATTTAACTTTTTTTTTTTGAGACAGGATCTTATGACTCTCAGCCTGGGTTCAAACTCACTATGCACACTCCACCTCCTAAGTCTGAATCTGCCACCATGCCCAGCCTCCAAGACAATCTTTAATTAAAAAAAATAAAATAAAATAAGAGCTAGATGTATTGGTGCATGCCTTTAATCCCAGCACTTGGGAAGCAGAGACAAGAGGATCTCCAAGTTCAAAGCCAGCCTGGTATATAGAGTGAGTTCCAGGACAGCAAGGGCTACACAGAGAAACCTCACCTCGAAAAATCAAATAAATAAATAATTTTTAAAAATAAATAAATACAGCATTCTTCCAGAACCAGGCATCAAACCCAGGGCTTTTGTGTTGGGAAAATGTTCTACTACTGACTGCATCCTCAACCCCATAATAAGATCTTGAAGTGTATTTATGAAGTGGCTTCCTCTCAGTATCTTCTTGGAAAGAGTCTGATGTAGACCATACTTGGATGAAGGATGAGGGATGGCGCTAGATGAAGCTTTCTTGAGAATGAGTCTTTGTCACTGTCACAGCGTCAGCTATCTCGGAAGTTGCTTCCAGGTTAGAATCAACACTTGTAACTGCTACAAAGCATGCTGGGAATTCCCCTGGGACAGAATGGTGCAGAGATGAAACTGGCGTAAGGAAGAACTAGAGAAGCTACCGAGAAAGAGGATAAATGTGTCTGGCTAATAAAGGGAAGAGAGGCAACTAGACAAGATGTGAACCAGAAGAGAACAGACCAGAGCTGAACTCCTTGGTTATTCACTCACAAGAATCCTCTTGACAAGGCAACTGGTATCTGCTTTGTTAATTATCCTTCTTTGTGTTCCTAGGAGGGTGGCAGGCTCTGAGGGGGCTACAGCTTGGTAATTGTTTCTATTGGTAAGGCAGTATTACAGTATGATGGGAACTGTGCCTGCCTGCATGGTGTGGTTGGGAAACTTGGGAAAGAATCCAAGAACAGGATGAAATGTCAAGGTGTCATGGTCAGACATATAAAAGGAGGGGAGGTAGAAAAGGATGCATTTGGATTTCACAGTCAATAATAGGCCAGAAGTGAGTGTTAAATTATTCAACCTCCTTTATTGATCCATTGATCTCTATTTGCAGGTCTTGTTTTATTCTTGGTTGTCATTTCCTGTGTGTGAAGACACTGAAAACAGAGCAGGGAATAGATTTTGAGGCTTGGAAAGAAAGAAAAGGTAAAGGGCATGGTGTCGCACACCTACCACCCAGTACTTGGGATGATGAAGCATGAGGACCACGAATTTGAGGCTAGCCTGAGCTACTTTTGTTTGTTTTTTGAAATCACTAGTTTGTTCGTTGTTGAGACAGGGTCTCACTATTTAGCACTGGCTGGCCTGGAATTCACGAGGTAGACCAGGCTGGCCTCCAACTCACAGTGATTCTTTGCCTGCCTTCCTTTCTCCCTCTGCTTCCCAAGTGTTGGGATTAAAGGTTTGTGCCATTATGCCTGCCCAGTCATAGTGAGATTTTCTTTTTAATTATGAAATTTTTTATTCATTTTACATACCAATCACAGATCTCCCTCTCTTCCTTTCTCCCAGCCCCCGACTCCTCCACCTTACCTCCCTCAACCCACTCCCCTATTCCTTCCTCTGAATAGGTGAGTCTTCCCATGGGGAGTCATCAGAGCCTGGTACATTCAGTTGAGGCAGGTCCAAGCCCCTCCCGCTCCATCAAAGCTGTACAAGGAAGGTGTCCAACCATAGTGAGATCTTATCTGAAGAAGAGGAGGAGGAGCAAGAGGAAGTGGAAGAGGCAGTACCACAGAGAAATGTAGCAATATAAGTTGTATAAGGGAATTTACAATGCCTATATCTTTGGAAACAGTAGTTCTGCTTCTGAAAACTGGTACTAAAAACACTATCCAGAACTCTTAAGAGAAAGTCAATGCATCACAAGCTTCATAGCAGCCTTAACTACAATAACGAATAACAGGAAACAATCTAAATGTCCAACAACAGGGAACTGGAACAGTGAATGAAGAAGACGCTATTAAAAATATGAAGTGATATCAGGGAAAAATACTTGTAGCATAGGTTTAAGGCGATATCCCTAACAGAGAACTAAAAACTGCACATGCAGAATGTCAGAGCCATGTAGGAAAGTGTGTGGATGGAACAAGGCCAAGGGAAATACACTAAAATGTTAGCAATTGTTCATTGTGGTGGTGCTAGTTTCTTGGGTTATTATCGTTGGTGGTGATTTTTGAGATGAGGGTCTCACAGAGTTGCCCAGCCTGGCCTTGAACTTCTGGGATTAAGGTCAAGCAATCTCCCAACTTCAGTTTTTGGGTCTGTAGCAATGATTGTTTTAAGGTGACCAAGACTCTTTTTTTCCCCTGTAATTCCTATTTTTTTTTTTTTTTTTACAAAAAAGTTTACATTTTTGAATACTTTCTTTAAAGTCTTAGTGCTGGCTGTAAAGAATAAACACAAATTAGCAGGGCGCCAAATTCTTACAGGGTCAGGAGCAGGAGCTCCTGTGAATAGGTGGTAGGGCTAGGAATGTGGCTCAGTAGAATGCTTGCCTAGCATGTACCAGGCCCTGTGTTCAGTCCCCAGCACTTCAAAAATAAAAACAATAAGCACGAGGCCAGAAAGATGGCTCACTGGGTAAAGGCACTTGCCTCCAAGCCGAGCAACCTGAGTTTGATCCCTGAGACCCACGTGGTAGGAGAAAACCAATTAACACAAGTTGTCGTCTGAGCTCCACATACCCTCGTATTATATCATATCATTTCATATATCATACCGTATTGTATCGTATCAGCATGCATGCTCCCCAATCACACAAAATAAATAAAATGACGAATAAAAGGGCTGGGAGGGGTGCTCAGTTACTCTGTGGGAGACAGAGGCCCCTAAACTCATATTTGAAGAAGGATGAGCTTCCCTGCAGAGAAGCGGGGAGAAAGTCATGCCAGAGGCATGTGGGAAACATGAGCAGGCCAGTATGGATTGCAGGGTGCCATGAAGAGAAACAAGAGATGGATTTGGAAAGGAAAGATTGTCTGGGGTCTGGAATGCTACGCTAAAGGGCTAAAGGCCTTTGTCGTTCTGCCAAGAAAAAAGCAGGAGACTTGGGGGAGGGGTCTTAAGTAGGAGCACCGCATGGTTCAAGTTCATGGCTGATATTCCCTGTCTAGTCTGTTTCCCATCACTTGCCAGAAGTGGGGGAGGGACAAAGCGTCAATGCAGCCCCATAAGATCAGCCGGGCCTCTTGACCCCAGCCAGGACCTCTTCCCACCACACCAGGCTCCCTCTCAGTCCTCAGGCACCCAGACAAATCCCTCCACCGCCTAGGACAAAGAGGCTCATTTGGAGCCTGGGCAAGACTTGCAAACATCAACCTTGTAATTACAAGGATGAAATCATCTGGTTCCTTTTAAGCAAAAGCGTTTATTGATCCCAACACTGAAGAAATTCTATTCTGGGTAAATTTGCTCCTCTTTCCTTTCCCTATGGCTGAGCTGAGCTGATGGGGGAGGGTGGCAAGAGAGCTGAAAGGGGGGGGTGACCATGGACGACAAGACACTTTTGGGATGAAAGAAAAACTCTGTAGGGCCCAGGGGCAAATTTTATGGAATGTGAGTTTTACATTTTAAAAAAATCTTAAAAAGGATGTTAAGGGCCCAGGAAACTGCCTTACTCAGGCAGATGACACATTTGTCCTGGATTCTGGCCCATCGCCTTCTAAAACCTAGAAGCTGAGTGGAGCCAGGACTTTAGGCATGGTGCCAGTTACCAATTTCTCTTCCTTTCCCTCAAGTCTCATTTGTGGCTCAGATCCCAGTTTCAAGATGGCACAATATTTCCTCAGTAACTCAAGGGAAACCGTTTCCTTAGAAAAGAAGATGACACAGGCACAGAGACCTGGAAAGTCAGATGTGGGGAGCTCAGGTACAGGATCCAGATAAAGCCATCCCCTTCTGCGGGACTTGGCGAGGCAAGACCACTGGGCCTTGACTTTCCGAGACAAAGGACAAACAGCTGGGTTCGGGGGCAGGAATGAATAACCTCAAACACAAGAGTTGCATCTCCTACAGAGGCTTACAACAGGACCCTGGTATTAAACGGTTAAGGAGTCTCTGGGACATGGTGGATACTCCAGTAGGAGAGATCCAGCGACAGCTTTCTATGAGTTTGCAGATCAGTAAGAGGTATAGGCAGGACGTTCACCATCTCCACCAGCAGAGAAGGATGGTTAAGATCATTTTGAAATTGGAGATTTAGCTTAGTGGTAGAGTGCTTGCCTAGCAAGAGCAAGAGCCTAAGTGTGGACCCCAGCACTAGTGTGTGTGTTGGGGGGCACACAAAATAATCCTTTTAGGGGTGGTGGCACATACCTGTAATCCTAGCACTTGGGAGGCTGAAGCAAGAGGATTGATGATTTAGGGACAGTGTGGATAACATAGAGAAACTATCTCAAAACATAAACTCACACAATCCTAGGATCATTCAGCCCCTGTGAGCCTCAGTTTCCTCGTCTGTAGAATTGGTGAACTATGTCAAACTTGCAGGACTGTGTGGAGAAGTAAATGAAAACGATATAATCAGAGCTCATAATCTAATGGATCAGAGTCTTGTAATTTACCTTAATGCCTTTTCACTCTCTAATTCCCCCATCTACCTGTCGGGCCCACAAGACCTGATTTAGAAAGTGGTTGTGCAAATGAGCTGAGACAGGGACATTAAAACACTCAAGCCAGAGTTTCATAGTTTCTCCATCCTTGCCCAGCACTGGTGCGTCATTTTCTTTGTGTGTACATTGTGTGTGCTGGGATAAATTAGCACGTGTGAATGTGTGGGCCAGAGGTTGACATCGGTGTCTTCTTTAGTTGCCCTGCCTTATTTTTTGCATCTCTCATTGAACCTAGAACTTACCAATTCAACTATTCTGGCTAGCCAGCAAGTTCCAGGGATTCTCCTGCCTCTGCATACCCAGCACTAAGATGACCAGCATGAGCTCTGAGGCCTGACTTTTTTAAATTGTGGCTTCCAGGGACCTGAGCTTAGGTTTTCATGCTTACATGGCAAGCGCTCTCCTGATGGTGCCATCTCCCCAGTATCCCTAGTGTGTGTTTTCTGTTAACCTACTAGGGATTGGACTGGGGTCCCAGGAAGTGACTACCCAGACAGAAAGGTAGGGAAATGTGCAGAGGAGCCCCTGAGCTAGTTAGATCTTAAGAAGGTCCCAGGTAACAAAGGCTTCAGAGGAATCACTAGTGATGGGGAAGTGATGGGAAGGATATTTCTAAGCAGCACAAAGATACTCCCAAGTTGCCATCATGGACCTCCTAGAAGTGGGTCTGAGAAACTTCACAGGGCAGTCTGAATCAATCTATACTCAACCAGACTGCTGCCAGAGCTGTTAGGAGTACAGACCGAAATGTACCTCATTTGGATGAAATTTTCCTTTATAAATTTCTTTTAATCCCATTTTTAAAATAAGCCAAAAAAAATTTAAACAACTAAAAAGGCATACAGAGGTCAGCTGAGGAGAGTTCCTAGAGCCAACTGCTTGTTTCCCAGCAGTGTTTCCCCGGACCAGCCCACTCAGATGCCAGACCATGCTGAGTGTGGGTTACCCTGTGGCCTGGAGTTGCCAAAGGCTGCAGTGATTCCGGGTTTCTGGGCAGATTTTGCCATCTATTTCCCAAAGGACATCGTTCCCCAGCCCCATCCAGCTGCCAGTTAAAGTACTCTGGCTTGCTCTGTGTTCCCTGCATTCACGCCCATCTAGAGTCAGATCCCTTGACCTCACTACTATTTTTCCTTTCAGGGCACTAATAGAGATTGATTTTCTCTCTTCCCTTTTTGTTTTTCAAGACAGGGTTCCTCTGTGTAGCCCTGGCTACCCTAGGACTCGCTCTATAGACCAGGCTGGCCTCAAACTCACAGAGATCCACCTGCTTCTGCTTCCCTAGTGCTGGGATTAAAGGTGTGTGCCACCACCATCAGGCTTCTTTTCTTTTTTCTTCTTTTCCTTTCTTTTTCTGTTTGTTTGGTTTGGTTGGTTGGTTTGCTTTGGTTTTTTGTTTTTGTTTTTCTTTTGTTTTGGGTTTGACAGTTCCACTATGCAGCAGTACCCCTAAGCTGGCCCAAGACTTAACATCTTCTTGCCTCAGTCTTCCGAGTACTAGTCTAGTGTTACAGGACTGGGTCATCCTTTCCAGTTTCAGCTTTTATTTCCAATTGAAGAAACAATTACTGTTAGAAACAAAAGGCCACGATGACATGCAAATGAGTAGGCCCACCAGAGCCCACTGTAGAGCATTGGTACTTTCTTAAGGTCACTTTTCAGAGGTTGAAACAGAAAGTAATACAAATGTCTACCTAAACAGAACGTGGTGGTACTGACTGATACCTCATGGGATACGCTTTATTTACTACCACCTCCACATGAGGGCCAGGAGTAAAAATGCCAGCAATAAGCCCTACACTAGCAGACAGGGCTTGTTGACTGGGAACCATGCCATCTCTTCTTGCTTATCAATGACTGGGCTGCCTGTGCACAAAGACTGTCTTGGCTGGACTGGCAGACTTGAGGTTGATGCAGTAGATGCATAGAAGACCCTACTCCTGTGAGTGGTGTAGGATCTGCCTTGGGTGAAGGCTGCCTCATGTACCTCCTAACCCATGTGACAGACATTCAATGCTAATTTTGTCAATTATTTTGCCTGTGGAAATTTTTTCATCAGTTTGACCAAAATATTTATGCACTAATAAGAGTGGGATGCTTCAGGCTAGAAATGTATCACTCATTTGACAGAGTGATTACCTAACATGAGCAAAGCCCTGGGCCCCATCCATAGCATCACATAAACCAAATGTGATGGATAGCTCATGCCTGCCATCCCAGCACTGGAGAAGTAGAAGCAGACGAAGCAGAAATTCAAGGTCATTTTTTAAAAAATTATTATTACAAAATGAGTCAAGAGAATGAGAGCCCATCTTAAAAATAAATCAACAGAGCCAGGTAATGAAGACACATGCCTTTAGTCCCAGCACTCAGGAGGTAGAAGCAGGTGGAGCTCCATGAGTTCTAGGCCAGCTTGGTCTACAGAGAAGCCTGTCTTGAAAACAAACAAACAAAAACCAATAAAAACTGCATCCTTTGCCCGATATAGCTGATACAAATTGTTTAGAGGGCCCATAACACATTTCCATTCATTCCCTCTTTTGAGAAAAAAATTGTCTTTCTCTCCCTTTCAATTTATCAAACTGTCTCTGGCCTTCAAACCCTGATGAATGGGCATAGAATGTAAACTGATAGATCATATCAGTACATCTGTCTGGACATTATGATTTTACAGAGGGGAGGCTATGTGAACCCAGAATGAGCAATCAAGGTCCTTCCCTGTAATTTTCAAGAAGTTGAAGGGTGGCTGATGCTATCCTTTGCCAGGAAGTGGAAGCCACCTAAGAGAGCCTCTGAGGATTAAGCAGGGAAGAGAAAGGAGAAACGGGAGTGCCTACTGTTGGGATGATGTCCATTTACACCCATCTTTGTTTACTTGAAATAACTGACCTCTTTCAGTTTTAAGTTTGTTGGGATAGGGTTTCCGTCCCTTGCGATGGAAAGGGGCCTGAGCAGGGCTGCTGAGACAGCTCAGCATGTTGAAAAGACTTGCTGTGTGAAAACCTGATGACCTGCGTTCAGTTCCTGGAACCCAAGTAAAGGAGGCATTACAGAACTGACTACACACAGCTGTCCTCTGAACTGTACATACAAGCCATGGCATGTGCGCATGTGCGCCCCCCCCCCCATTAAAAAGTAAATAAAGCCGGGCGGTGGTGGCACACGCCTTCATCCCAGCACTCGGGAGGCAGAGGCAGGCGGATCTCTGTGAGTTCGAGGCCAGCCTGGTCTACAGAGCGAGGTCCAGGACAGGCACCAAAACTATACAGAGAAACCCTGTCTTGAAAAACAAAACAAGCAAACAAACAAACAAACAAACAAATAAATGAAAAGAGGCCAGAGTGGAAGATTGTGAAATAGCTAAAGGTCCATCAGTAGCTATTGTTTCCATCTACACCTGTACCCTTTCTATTCATGTACACATATCCATTCTACAGGCTTGGGGGTGGGGGGAGATGTCTGTCCTAAGAAGGAGCTGATTTGCCTAGCATAGTGGTGCAAGTCTTTAATCCCAGCACTCAGGAGGCAGAGGCAGGTGGATCTCTCTGAGTTCGAGACCAGCCTGGACTGCAGAGCAAGTTCCAGGGCTGCCAGGGCTACACAGAGAAACCCTGTTCCAGAAAACAAAAACAAGCAAAACAAAGAGGAAGAAAGGGAGGGAGGGAGGAAGGAAGGAGCTGATTCCATATCTGTTAATGGAAAGAGTATGACTCTCAAAACCATCGATTTACAGGATCTCCTTCCTCCTTTTTTGGGGGGCGGGGGAACCTAGGTCATAAGCTCAAGAACTCTTCCTGCCACAGTGCTGAAGTATCTGGGGCTATAAGTACATGTTGCCTACAAATCTGACTGCTTAAAAAATCTTGCCCATGAAGGCTGGAAATATAGCTCAGTGGTATACACTTGCTCAGGTGAAGCCCTGGGTTTGAACTGCATCACCCAGGCTGTGGTGGTCTGGATGAGAAATGTCTCACACAGGCTCAGATGTTTAAATACTTAATCCCCAGGGGTAGGGTAGTATTATTTGGGTAGGTTTAGGAGGCATGGCCTTGCTGGAGGAAGCATGTGGGGGGGGGAGGCACCTTTGAGGTTTCAAAGCCACTGGCATTCCTAGATCTTATTCTGTTTCACGTGTTTTATTTAAGATGTGAGCCCTCAGAGCCAACCATGCCCGTCATCATGGACTCTAACCTGCTGGAGTGGTAAGCTCAAATAAACTCTTCTATCAGTTCCTTGAACATGGTGTGTCATCACAGCAATAGAAAAGTACCTCACACAACACACAAACCCAACAACAAACCCTGGACTTTGGGCAATCGACTCTCCAGACCTGAGCTAAAATGGCCAACCACCCCATAGGAGGTTGGGTAGGGGTGGGCCATTGCTAAAACAAGGACAGTCTCTGGCAAACTACCACAGTTGTTTACCCAAGTTTAGGTTTCTATCTATAAGACTGAACTTGACTAGCTGTAAAATTCTGCTGAAATCTGTATTCAAGCAGGCATTGCCAACTGACCTCAGAACTGATTCTGGTGACTTTGGGTGTGTCCTCAGGACGCTCAGCCTCTGGTCAGCAGAGTTGGTATCTATTTGCCATCCTTGAACTGAACTTTTAACAAACTGGAATTTTAAGGATCGGGATTTATTGAGGGTCAGCTTTAGATCAAGCTCTGTTGCAAATCCAGACCATCTTCTGCTCTGGCTAAATGACTTCTCTAGAACTTGCAGATATTTTTCGTACTTGACTCCATATTTGGGTAAAAATATAGACTGGCAACGGGTTATATATAATTTAGATGGTTTTTCTTTAAATGATGTGCTAGACCTACAGAAACACTCATACTAACGCTAAGAATTTATGAGTATGCATTTTGGAAATTACCAATCTGAGTCTTACAAGTACTGGTGTGGTACTTGTCTAAAACCTTCGTCCGCAGACAGACTCGTTAATGCCCACCTGGCTCCAGCAGCCACCACCTTTCCCCCATGATTCAGCTAGATGTCGACTTCCACCTTTCAGTGCACAGTCCACATCCCTCCCTGCCTGTGTGAAGTATGCAAAGTCCTCAAGGACTTAGGTTTCCTCGAATTCAAGTGGCTATCTGGGGTTGCTCTGCTTGGCTGGCTATGGAGCCAAGAAGTTCCAGATAGCCCAGAAAGGGCAGAAAAAAAGGGTCTGCGGGGCGGCTCCTAGTTGCTAAGGGAGGGGCGGATCCCTTCTGGACGGTGGTTCTGAGAAGCCCGCGGACAGGCCAGGGTAAGGAGAGCGTGCTGCGGAAGGAGCCGGGTTTCACCGCAACCCAGTGGCCCCGCGAGCCAGGGGGTGGCGCATGCGCGGCGCGGGTCGTGGAGTTGTGAATGGTGCGTCTTGTTTGCTAGAGTT
>NW_023412099.1:0-70736 GCF_903995425.1 Onychomys torridus
ATTCCTTGGGTATATTGCCAAGGAGATGCTACAGCTTGGAGTCTTGGGAAGAAATTGGGATTACCAATTTTCTAAGGGAAGCGCCCATATTTTGATTTTCCAAAGTGGCTTGTACAAGCCTTGCTTCCCACCAGCAGTTTGAAAGGGAGAGTTCCCCTTGCTCCCACAGCTCTCCAGCATAAGGCTGACTTCTGTGTTTTTGGATCTTAGCCATTTCTTGAACCAGGTTGTTAAGGTCGTATCTCCAGAGTCATTGATTTGTATTTCCCAGATAAATTAGGGAATGTTTGAGCAATTCCTACAATGTCTTCAGCCATTTGACTTCCTCTGGGGTGAGGATATTTCTGTTAGCTAACAGCCCATTTCTTAATTGGGACTGTTGTCATTTTGATGTCTAAATTTCTTGAGTTCTTTATTATATATTCTGGATATAAGCCACTCGTGTCATTGTGGGGTTGGTTTGAAGACCTTTTCCCCTTCTGTTAGCTGTGGCAACAGACAAGGAGGAAAATCCAAGAGACTCAGCAGGTTCATATTTCCAAAAACCTCTACTCCAACAAAACTAGAAAATCTAAAAGAAATGGATAATTTTCTGGAAGGTACCAACCATCCTAAAAAATTTAAAATCAAGACCAGGAATAAACCATTCTAAATTAGTCCAATTAACCCCTAAGGAAATACGAATCAGTTCATTAAAAAGGAGAGGGGCGGTCTCCCAACCAAAAAAAAATCCCAGGAACCAGATGGTTGCAATCTGCAGAATTCTACCGATCTTCCAAAAGAAGGACTTTATGCCAAATACTTCTTTTAAATTGTTCCACAACAATTAGAAGCAGAAGGAATATTAACCAAACTCTTCTATTGAGGGCCTACCAATGACCTGATTCCAAACTTTTAAACCAAAAGATGCAACATAGATAGTAGAAAAGAGAAACTACAGACCGATCTCCCCTCATACAGTGATGCTTAAAATACCTCAAATAAAATACTGGCAAAAACAGACTTTCCAAGAACACATCAAAACAATATCCACCATGAATTTCAAGTAGGCTTCAATCCCAGGGATGCATAAGGGTGTTCACCACATACAAAAGGTCCGTTCAATGTAAATACAAGCCATTATAAAGAACTCCAAAGAAAAAAAAAGCCACATGATCTCAACTTAGATGCAGAGAAAGGATTTGCACAAAATCTAACACCCTTTCATGAAAAATAAAGGTCTTGGAGTGATTCAGGATACAGAAACAGACCTCCCAACATTAATAAAGGCAATCTAACAGGCAAACCAACAGCCAACAATCAAATTAAATGGAGAGAGGAAACCTTCCAAAGGCCACTACTTACTAAAATTCAGGAACACTGCAAGGGCTGTACCCTCTCCCATACCTATTCAAATATAGTACTGAGTTTCTAGCCAGAGCTTAAGAACCAACATAAGGAGATAAGGGGAATACAAATTGGAAAGGAAAGAAGTCAAGCTTTTCCCTATTTGCAGATGACATGGATACTATTTCACGGAGTGACCCCAAAAAAAATTCAAAACCAAGGAACTAATACAGCTGAATAATAAACACCTGTCAGCAAACCATTAAGCAGGATACAAGATTCAACTCAAAAAAAAAAAATCCAAAGTAAGCCTCCTATATATTCAATGAGACAAACAGGGCTGAGTTAGGAAATCAGATGATACATCACCCTTTACAATAAGCCACAAAAATGATTATAAAATATCTTGGGGTTACCTCTAACTAAGCATGTGAAGGACCTATATGACAAGAACTTTAAGTCCCTTATGGAAAAAACAAAAAGAAAAATTGAAAGGAAGAAAGAAGATGTCAGGAAAAAAATGGAAAGGACCTGCCGCTTGCTCATGTTTATCAGTCCAGGGATTGAACATAGTAAAAATTGGCGATTCTTACCAAAAAGCAAATTTCTACAGATTCAACAACAAATCACCATAATTTACCAAACACAATCTTCCCACAAAACTGGAAAAGAATTTAAATATCAACTTCATATGGGAAAAAACCAAAACACCCCAGGATAGCCCAAAAGAAAATCCCGTACAATTAAAAACAACAAACCTCTTGGAGGGAATCACGATCCCCCCAACCTCAACTCTTTACTATAGAGCTACCGTAAATAAAAAAAAACAGCTTGGTCGTAACCTGGCATTAAAAAACTACATGGGTGGAACCAATGGAGTCGAATTGAAGACCCTGACGTTAACCCACACCACATTATAACATTCAATTTTTGACAAAGATGCCAAAAATGTTAACAATGGGGGAAAAAAAAAAGGAAAGGCATCTTCAACAAATGGTGCTGGGATAACTGGATGTCCAACGATGTAGAAGGCTGGCAAATAGCATCCATTATCTGTCACCCGTGGCAATAAACTTAAAAGCCAAGTGGAATCAAAAACCTCCAACATAAATCCAGATTACCACTTGAACCCTGTGATAGAAGAGAAGGAAAGCAGGAAGTATTCTTTGACACATTGGCACCCAGAGAATCACTTTCTAAATATATCACCAGTAGCACAGACCCACTTCGAGGGAGGAAACAATTTGAAATACAATGGGGGGAAACCTGTTTGAAAACTGAGAAGGCTTTGTAGAGTAAAGGGACATGGTCAAACCACCCAATACCATTTTTATTGAAGTTACAGAAATTTAAGGAATTTGTTGAAGGCCAGAGTTTGGGCCAAACAAATGGAGACTATTTGGAAGCTTTTTGATGGCTTGTTTGATGATGTTCAGGGACTGGGTGGCTCTTATATTCTTTCTATTTCTGACAACCTAATTATATTGAAAATCAAAGCTGTTTGTGGCTAATACAGGTTTTCTTGTAGGTACCCTTGAAGATGCGAAGACCGGTTCGACGATGTGAAACAACCTCGATCGGGCAAAGATTACGAGGGACACCGCTAAGTGGCTGGAGCGGCCTTCCCTAAGCAATGTGAGGTTTAGACAAATCAAAACCATGAAGTCATTTATAATCATTTCTAGGTTGAAGACATGGTCTTAGGGAAAAGAAGAAACCAGGAAAGTGCTTGCTGTTATCTCTGGACTTGAGAGACATTAGCAGACTGACCTTGAGTTACGTCAGCGAAAATTTTGGAAGGAAGTGAGGTTTGGGAAAGAGATAAAGCTGAAGGAACATGAATGTGGAACTGTACTGAATGACAGAACATAGAAGAATTAAGGATGCTTCTTTTATCTCTATGGATAAATTTCCTTAATTTGAGAAAAGTGTTTTATGATTTGAAGATCTGGTTTGTGCCATTGACCTAGGATGGGATCAAGGGTTTTGTCTGACCAAATAGATGGATTTTTCTATAACATACTGAAATAGAAAAAGTTGGGACTTGATGGAACATGTGATTCTGGGGTGGACACATCAGGTGGATATGTCTAGGAGATAAACTATCCAACGCTCAGGGATATCAATATGTAAGAGCCATCAGGAATCTCACTGCCCTTTCCAGCAGAGAGGAGGCATATGTGAGTATTGTACCTTGTAGTAGATCACTTTCGTTATTGCATCAAAACGTCTGAAGAATGCTAATTTTATAAAGGAAAACTGTATTATGTTAGCTCACGATTCCAGTGGCTCATGGTCATGGTGTTTGCCTGAGCTTCCATCATGAAAGATGAGACCGCAATGTCAAGAACATGAACACTAAGCTCTCACTGAGAGGTGAACTCCAAACACTGTGATGGCCAGTTGGTGTGCCCTTCTCGGGAAGACTTTCTTCTGCTCTCAGCATTCCTTAGTTGCTTGCAGTTGTGGAGGATTGAGAGCCTTGTGAACTTCCCCCTTCCAATTAGCTGCCTATTGATGCTGTCTTTGTTCAGGTCACGGTGATGCTGTTCTCCCTCTCTTATCTTTTCCTTTACAGCTTCTACACCCCAGTGCAGTCTTTTAAGCAGTATAAAAATTACAATGTGGTTACATTCTATTTTTTCAAGTGAATGATTTTAATGAATGCCATTTAAAAAATAACATGTTTCTGATTTCCTGTACATGCTTAAACATTTTATGTATTTAAGGTGAAAAACAAATTATTTCCAAATACCCATACATATCATATCATGTCTAATAAACCTGTTATAGTTTAACAATGTGTAAGTGACCAAAGTACTTTTCTCAGCCAGTTCTTTTACTGGAAGGCTGAATTTTGCCATTATAAAGAAAGGATCAATCATTTTATTATTTATCACAAAAGGCAATCTTATTAAAAACTTGAAAGAATCACAAATCTAGACTTTAAAAGTGAAAATCAGTCATTTCTACTTTAAATCTTCAGGGTGCATTTTCAATCATCAATATTTTTATTAAATCATATCAGGAAGCTGAGAGAAAAAGAATGGGTACAGGGAACTAATCATTGCCACTGATCACCAACCTATTCTGGCATAAAAGGCATGTCAGCCAGCAATAGTCAGGTTTCCTTTGTTTCTTAACCTCAATGAGTCTCTCACTCAATTATTAAACGTGTGTCTTTCTAAACTTTAAATTGTTCCCCAAGATTTTTTCCTTCCTTCCTTTGAATCCTTCCATCCTTCCTTCCATCTTTCATTCCTTCCTTCCATCTTTCCTTCCTTCCTTCCTTCCTTCCTTCCTTCCTTCCTTCCTTCCTCCCTCCCTCCCTCCCTCCCTCCATCCCTCCCTCCCTCCCATCCTTCCTTCCTTTTTTTTTTTTTTTAAATCAAGACCAGGATTTTCTGTTAAGCTTTGGAGCCTTTCCTGGAACATAAGCTGCAGACCAGGCTGGTCTTGAACTCACAGAGCTCTGTTTGCCTCTTTAATCCCAGAGTGCTGTGATTAAAGGCATGTGCCACCACCGCCTGACCCTTAAATTTACTGATAATCTAATTCTAACAATTTAATTCCTTCTAAGGATGGTAGTTATATCATCTAGCAATAATGTTTGGAAACAATCCAGTGGTAATGTTTGGAAAAAGCCAGTCACAATTACTGTAATACCAATAACACTGCACAGTGAGGGGCTAGAAACATTCTGTGAGTTTTCATATAACTCATAGATAATGAGGGGGAGGGGGCAGTAAGCAGAGCTACATTCAATAGTTCAATAACAGCATGAGGTCCGCAGGGCATGTAGTCCTTGGAGGCTCTGCCTCTCCATGGATCACTTGATGAAGTTTTGCTGGCTGCCAAGCATGTTCCTTGAGTTCCAATGCTGGCTGTTGGTTCTCTCTCATGGCCCCCGACAGTCACTCTTCATTTCTTCCCTTTGCTTCTCCCTTTTGCATCAGGAAAAACAAATTGTATTATATACTGAGAGGTTTTTATAATTTCTACTGGTTGTAATATGATCATAGCTCACTTGCAGAACCCTAGAACTCAGCATTGATACTTTCTATTTCTTCAGGTTGAAATAAAAATGTCTTCTTTAAGAGAAGTAGGAAAGCAATCAGCTTCCACAGCAGTAGCAGCAAAAGTCTTAGTGAGTACAACACACTGACTTAAGCTTTGCATCCAAGCCTTCCCTGAAATAGCCCCTGATCTCTGCATGGAGGTAAAGACCATCTGTGGGTCTCTCAGCAGTGGTTTTCATTTCTCAGAACAACATTTCCCATCCACTGGAACCAGAGAGTACAAAAGTAACCTCCAAGAAGACCAAAACAAACCCAAAACAAACAAGTGTGTGTGTTGGGGGACATCCACACCAAACAAACCAGGAGTTGGGAGTGAGGAAAAACTGTGAACAAAATATATTATGAAAAAACATTTTTTTTAGTTAAAAAAGTAAGCCTTCAGATTAAAATAAATACGTTTGTAATGCACCAACTACAAAGGATAGAGGAAGAAGACAGGCTGACCAGGGACTTCTCTTTCCTGCTTCTATGTGCACTCCTCTAATATGGAAAGAGTAAACTTATCTGGATATGTAAGATCTGTCCCACAAGGACCCTACCTATGGATAGCATAGCACCATTGCAGGCAGAATGGTGTGTGCTCATAAAGGCAGTTTACAGCTGTGAATATTAGGATTCATCATTTGAAGTCAATGACAGATATGTTTATTACTGAATTTTTAACTTCTCCATTGGGACCATATGTGTGATCTTTTTCAGGTATCAAAACATCTCAAATCTGCCAAATTTGAATTATTATAAACAGTACTTAAATAGATTCCAGGTCAACTGAATCCCCAAAGACTGGCAGTGTTTGCTTGTTTCAAATATATTTGCAAAGTGTAGGAAATGCCCCAGTTATTAAATAATGGTCCATCTTAATAATTTAAATATGTATATGTTACATTTCCTTAAGTGTATATTCTTACTCCTGGATGAGTTTAAGAATGTGTTGCCGGGTGGTGGTGGCGCACACCTTTAATCCCAGCACTCGGAAGGCAGAGCCAGGTAGATCTCTGTGAGTTCGAGGCCAGCAAGTGAGTTCCAGAAAAGGCACAAAGCTACACAGAGAAACCTTGTCTCGAAAAACAAAACAAAAAAACAAAACAAAACAAAAAGAATGTGGAGGTTTTAATGTCAGAGTCCAGGTATTCCTGGCCCACACTTGCTATTTCTTTAGCTGATCGTGCTGGACCAAGGCAATATTCATCATGGATTTCTCAGCTGATGTTAATATAATGACAATTAATGTCCTTCATTATTGAAAGCAGGCTCACTAACGACAAGAGAAGTGTGGTAGAGTAAGATTAACTCCTGTCTCTGAGCCAATGGACTGAAAATTCTTAGACTAAATGACACTTGGAGAACCCAGTCTCACACAGATATCTCTGAAATGGAGAGAAGTGTGGGAGTAGACTTCATTTGCACCCCCTGGGAATGTATTATGGGTAATCAATTCAAGAGACAAAATTCTCAGGTTTCTTACAATAGAAATTCTTTTTTTAAATTTGTAAACCTTTCAAAAGAGATAGTGTTTGTGTTTCTGCATTTGCATAAAGTGTTTTATGGATTTCATCATGATTGTGTTGTTTAATCTAATGTAATATATTTGTCAGTGTGGAGGACAAGACCATTGCCATATTTGAACAGTATGGACTTAAATGCAGCAGCATCCCTCATCACTCCTTCCCTTCATCTTATAAGCTCTTTAAACATTCAATATAAATGGTGTTTACACCATAAGGATGGATACATAATATGGAAGTTAGTTAAAAAGTAGAATGAAGCAGGCTGGAGTTTTGGAGAAACATTTACAACCAATGGGCTGATCTCACTGTGTTGATGAGGAAGATATAGCAAAGACACTCAGTGGGCACTTGTCCCTCCTCTGGAAACACCACATGTTGTTTTCTATGCCCCTACTTCCTAATTAAAAAGTCTTCAACTACATTGAGACGAGTAGCATTCTCTTGGGGTGTGATTTTAAACATCTCTTCTCCATAAGAAGTACACACATCCATCCACCCCAACGATCGCCACCATCTTTTCCAGGCACTAGAACACAGCAGTGAAATGCAGACACCCATGCACACAAAGCCTGAGTTCTGTAAGCAAATACACATATGAGTGTTGAAGAAGTAACTACTCAGGAAGAGATATGATCATGGTGGGTAAGGAATAGCAGGGAGGCTGCTGGACTGCAGCATGTTCATTTAGGTGGTCAGGGAAGTCTTAGGTGCTGAGTGAAATACACCTGTGGGCCCTGTGGTTAAGGGAAGAGGATGGTTCTGGGGACAGATGGCTTAACAAATGCTGGCAGAATGATATTTTTCTCATGAGCTAAACACAATTAGCATTTAATCAAATCAACAGCAGCTGGGCAGTGGTGGCGCACACCTTTAATCCCAGGCAGAGGCAGGCTCTGTGAGTTCAAGGCCACCCTGTTCTACAGAGTGAGTTCTAGGACTGCTAAAACTGCTATACAGAGAAACCCTGTCCTGAAAAAACAAAAATAAGATAAAATAAAATAAGATCAACAGCAGCCACAAAGGTAAGTTGAACTTTCCACACAGACTAAACTTTACCATTTCTTCAACTAATCTTTAGCTACACCAAGAACCACGGTAAAAAATAACATTAGATCTTAAATTGTTATTGTAAGTGTTACAGCTCTGGAGGGAAAGGTATCTTGGCCATCAGAAGCCAGGAGGTACCTATAGCTCAGTTCCTGTGGGAGATGGTTTCACAGCAGAAATGTTCTGTTCCCCTCTGGGGATATCCTTCACACTGCTGCTTTTTATCTGCTCTGCTGAAGGAGTTTCCCTGCAGATGTGTCTCATTCCTTCTCTGCTCAGGTGAAAAATGTTACTTCTCTGCCCTGCTCCACTCCAGCCAAAGGTCATGACCCAAATCTCATTCAAGAAGTTTATTGGAAGGGAAGAATCCAGGAGAGTGGCTGCCTCTGCCAGTGTGGGAAAAGGCAGCTCTAAACTGAACAGGTACAGGGGCTTATATAGGGTTTTTTAGGGTTGGACTTTTCCAGGATAAAGATTTTCAGGGTGGGAATTGGTGGGATTTCAATCCCTGAGCTTGGACAAGCTCAGAGACTGGCTGGATTTCATGCTCAGGGACTGATTATTTTCTTTCTCAGGGATTGGTTGGTTTTCAGGCTGAGTTGGTCAGGGTCAGGGTGTGTTGCTTTGGCTCTGGTTTCAGAGTCAGGGTGGTTTTTTTTTTTTGTTTTTTCTTTGTTTGTTTGTTTGTTTGTTTGTTTTGGCTGGCCTTTTATTCCACAGATATGTTATCAAATCTAGGTAAAATATAGCACAAATATACTGTTATAGCATGTCCTGCTTAGATTCAAATTTCAAAGAAATAATGACGGCCTTCACATAAATATATCCCAAATACAGCAACATTGGAAACTTACACATTTAAAACACAGTGCTTATTTATGTGTACTTCAAAGCTAGGCAAGCCCCCACCTGTTATAAACTGAGTACAAGGAAGCCACAGGTTAATAAAATATCCACTAAATGGCTTGTGGAGCAGCATGTCCAGGAGCTTCTCTGTACAATTGGTACAGATGCAAGAAGATGCACATGTCTGGAGCAGCTCCTGGAACAGGCCAGCCCCCACCTGTCCCATCAGAGGCCAGTACTCAGGACAGCTTCAGGGAGTGTCCAGTCGCCCTGCCTGCAGATATCCCTTCTGGCCAGCTGCACTACAAAGTCCTCTGCAATCTGGAGCAGGGTGAGACTGGCTACTTACCAGGCTCAGGGATGGTGGTGCTGACTCTGTGAGGGGGCACCAGAAGCACAGCCCCATGGGGAGGCTAGCACCATGGGCCGGGCATGGTGATCTTCCCAAGGAGGCTGTGACAGGCCTCCCCCAGCAGAGCTACAAGCCCCGCCCTGCAGCAAACCTGCCCTGCACCAAATTTGCCCCACAGCAACGCCTGCCACCACCTGGGGGTGGGCACAATCTGCCGGGGGCAAGCACCACCTAAAGCTCTCACCAACTTCAAGCCTCATCCCTGTAATGCCTGGGGCAACCCCCACCACACTAGACAAAGCAACAAGCTCCGCCTCCAGTGAGAACCTGCTACACCTGAGCTGGCGATAATCCCCATTTTTCCAGTCCAGCATCAAGCCCCGCCTCTGTATTAATTCCCACCCACTAGGGCCTAACAGCAACAGAAAACGTGGACTTCTCTTTGGCCCCTGAAACCCAGCTATGGCAAAGCTCCACCCATCTGCGTCAAGCCCCGCCCCCAGTGCGTTCGCCACCGTTAGGCCCCGCCCCTCCAGTAGTGCTCCACCTGACCCACATAGCTGTCTGTCAGCCCCTCCAAGTGAAAACGCCCCACTCCCACTCTCCCACCCTTGGCTCTCGAGGCTCCACCTTCCTGGCGGGGCTGATTTCTCACCCTCTGCGGCTGTGCGGAGCCCAGCTCTGTGCAGAGCCCAGTCCGCCCCAGGAGCTCTGCGCATGCGTACTTAGGCCTTGACTGGCCATGTTTAAAGGACGGTTGGGAGTGTCGGAATTCTGGCCTCTGAGGCCCTGAAACCAGCATTTCAGTTTGCTGTCACCTCTCAGTGGGGTCAGTACTGTGTCCCTGAGCCAGCAGGGTGAGAAAACCGCCACCGATTCCCGGCTCAGAGCAGCCGCTCGCGACCCAAGTTCCTGTTCAGGGACGAGGATACAGTCCACCCAGAAACACTTCAGTAGGAGCGGCTCAGATTTTAATAACCGTAAGACTCCCCTGGCATCTGGTTAAAATTAGTTGTAGAAACGCTAGGGCCCAGCCTGATGTTCCTGTCAAATGCATGTCTCTGTCTCCCCACACCAAGGCTTTGCGGTTATTCTGACAGCCAGTATTTCCAAAATGCAGCTGTTTGCCCTCAAAAAATGCACGTGTGTTTAGATGGGACAGTCGAGAGGTGTGTATAGGTTCTGTCTGCCAGACTGTAAAAGGGTGGCATTTCCTTTCTTGTTTTCATTCTTTCCTTTCTTCCTCTTTCCCCTACTCTCTCTTTCCACCCATTCCTATTTCTATGGTCTCTTTGTGGATTAGCTCTCGCACATAGGACATTTAAGTGGACAAATGCTTCCACTTTGGTAAACAAACTATTATTTGAAGTTCCCACCTAGGGGAGAGAAAATACTTAAGGCACTACAAGTATTTCAAGTGGCAGTTTGAGAGAGGGAGAATGAAAAATAAGAACAGGGCAGAAATCAAGATGGCACTGATATAAATTCTTGCTGTGCCACAAAAGAGAATGCATCTGACAGAAAGGAGGAAGTCAGGAAGGTACCAAAAGGTGATCAGAGTGAAGGCCTCCTCTCCATGCCACATTTATACCCATCCTTGTATATTGGTGAAATTATTTAGGCCACTCCATGTAGTTAAAAGGGAGGTTTATTTTGTGGGGTAACTTACAATGAAGGGGGAGGTTGCAGGGTCTGGCAAAGGTATAGCGCAGTCCGGTGGTGTTCTCTGGAGAACTCTGCTCAGTCTCCCTCCAGCGTCCAGGGTCCCAGAACCAAGCGTGCCTCCTCCCCTTCCGATCCTCCATCCTCTGTTTCCTTCTCCGCCCTGCCTTGTGGGCGCAACCATTACCGAAGCCTCAATGGGGGTTTGAACTTCCTGGCCAATGCTGGGATGGCTATCCAATACATCTCCCCCTTTTGTCTAAATAAGAAAGTTCTAACCTAATACAAGACTATATACAAAGAGATGGTTATCAATTATTGTCCAGGAGTAATGAGGGATAATGACTTAGATTAGTTGGAATTACAATAAGTGCAAACAATATCAAGCAAAAAACACATAGTAAAATCCAGGGAAGTCTAGAGCGTGGGTAGGTGGCATGTTACAAAGATCATTCCAAAAGGTGTCCTATCTTAAAGAACCTGAGTCTAATACATAATATATTCTATCTAAGATATTATATATTTATATATACTAAGTTGTAACTATAACTGCTAATCTCCAACCTCATCAAAGACCTGAGAAGGAATCTAATAATACCTGAGAAATGGGAGAAGGACGCAAGCAACTTTCGGGAGTCTCGCAAGGGTAGACAGAGACAGCTAGCAGCCTGGACAGTCACCTAATGTTTCTCAGCATCTTGGTGCATTCAAATTGGCTACAGGCCTAGAGTATCTGACAGACCATTTTCAGAAGCAGGAATTCTGAAAGACCATTTTACCCTGTCTTGGCAAAGTATAGTGGTTGCTTTCCTTGTGTCCCATTTGTCCAGAAAGGACAGCATTTGTACTGTCAGCAGTTGAGGCAAGGGCAGTTCTTTGCCCAGTAGGCCATTTTGTGCCAAGAAGACAAACTTCCAAATGGAAATGTCTTAGAAGCCCAACATTCTCTCAGGATCAAATTGATGCTGCCAGGAGCAATTGTGTCTCATGTCAACAGAATTCTAAGTTATTTAAATGCCATATTCTCTAGGTCCATGAAGTGTTTGAAGATTACCTGTCCATTAGACCTATGTATTTATAAATCTGGATAACCTAACTAACATAATTATAGAGATGACAAGCAAAGGTGACAATAACTCTGTAAGTCTTATCTACCTAAAGAAACTAAGGACTAAGGCTTCCTATAAATAAGGCAAACAGTCTTTAAGCAAATGTACAGTAAAAGGACAATGACTTTAAATTGTGACAATACACAAAATATCTTTAACAGAGGTAGGAATGTATAGTACAATATGCAATATGATAATAATCCTAAATATATATAAGTATACAGAATATCTTAAACAGAAGTAGAACATACATACAGTATGACAGATATAAATTCACATTTGTATCAATATACAAATATTTCAAATAAGAGTAAAAATATGTGTACAATATAACAAACATAGTTCTGTATTTGTATCAATATACAAATTATCTTAAATAGGAATATAAAGGGTTTATATTTGTATCAACATATAAGAATTCATAACAGTGCAAAGGCTGCTATATCACTAAATTTGTTTACTAATGTATATGGTAGTTTACCATAATATCTTATACCTATCCATTCCATTTCTTCTTTTCCTTTTTTTTTGAAACATATTTTCTTTCCTTAAGGAGAGTACTGAGTTTAACAATATCTTCCACCACCAACCCTAGAACCATTATCCATAACCCTGAGAAATATGAAACTTTAGGGATAAGGGACGTTGTTTTCTTATAATTGCTTCCTGCTGTTTAGGGGGCATTGGTATCCCTGTTTGGTATTGTGAGAAAGCTCAGATAGTTAAATCTCAGTTAGACTAACTGTAGATTCTGCAGCAACTCTCAGAGTAATGGGTAAGATTCTCTGAAATTCTAGCAAGAAGTATAGTATGATGATGGTTACCATGGCATCATTCTGAATTGGGTAGAGTTGTTGTTGTTATTGGGGCCCCATCTTCCTTCTGGTGACTTCAGAGATTGCTATTGGAAAAAAACTTATTTTTTATCAGAATGGAAGGTTTGGATTTAAAGATGTCATGACATGTAAGAAAGGATTCCAAGAAATCAAGAGTAAGTAGGCATGGAGAGAATTAGAATCTTGAAGATAATGGTCCCTTATAATTGGTTTCCTTCTGTCTCACACCAGAGGGCTCTTCTGATATGGGACTGAAGAATCTCTCAACCTTTTCTTTTATCAATATGCTTGGGTTTAGAGAAGGAGTGAGCCAATTACATCTCCAAAGCCAGCTTGGTTTATAATTAAATTGGAACCACAACTATTCTAGATTGATAGAGATATAGATGTTAGACAGTGATATCTTACCCTGTGTACATTGGTACCAATAGATTCTTTCTTTCTGCTATAAACATCCAGATATTCAAGGCCTTATGATTTCTGGAAGATGGGTATTTCCATTATCCTGGAAAGACAAAAACAGAACTCTACCCCAACCTTTGATTGTTAAATTTTTCTTAAAACCTGAAGAGATGTCACATTGGTGGATGATCTTTTACTTCTCCTCATCAAGGGGTTTCTTCTGTTCAAATCGAATTTTTATTAATTTTGTTGGTATCCATAGCTTTTCTTCTCCTGTGGAAACAAAAGCAAAACCCCTCCCCCAACGTAGGACATATCCAGGTTTCCATTCTGAGGTCAACACATCTTTGAAATAAACCGGTTGGTTTAGCTCAGGAGTTTTGTCTGTTGTCCAATGTCTCTCCCCAGCTGTTGTTCCTTTCTCATCAGCATTGAGAAAATTCAAGGTTAATAAAGCATTATGCAATCTATTTCTAGGAGTCATTGTTACCTGTTGCTGTTTATTTAGCACATCCTTTACAGTTCAATTGGATCTTTCTATGATTGCTTGGCCTGTGGGATTGTGTTATACCTGTAACATGCTTTATATTGTAATAACCAAAGAACTGTCTCATTTTATTGGAGACATATGCTGGAGCATTGTCTGTCATAATTTGTACAGGTATTCCCATAATGGCCATAACTTCTAATAGGTGTGTAATCATAGAATCAGCCTTTTCAGAACTCATAGGAGTTGCCCACTGAAATCCTGAATAGGTGTCAATGGTTTGGTGTACATACTTTAATCTTCCAAATTCTGCAAAACGAAACACATTCATCTGCCAAATTTCATTTCTTTGTATACCTTTTGGATTGCTTCCTGCAGGTAATGGAGTTTGGTTATAGAAGGAACAAGTAGGACATTTTTCACAATATCCTTAGCTTGTTGCCAAGCAATGAAGAAATCCTTCTTCAAACCTTTGCTATTTACATGGTGTTTCTTGTGAAATTCTGAGGCTTCTAGCACATTACCTATTAGTAACTGATCAATCTCATCATTACCTTGTGCTAGAGGTCCTGGCAGACCTGTATGGGATCTGATATGTGGATATATATATATATATATATATATATATATATATATATGATGTTCCCTTTTTCTGAGGATTTCCTGCAATTGTATGAATAATGAAGTTAATTCTGTATTATCAGGAATAAATTCAGCAGTTTCAATGTGTAAAACAACTCTCTCTGCATATTGAGAGTCAGTGACTATATTGAGGGGTTCTGTGAAGTCCATCAGTACCATAAGAATGGCATACATTTCTGCCTTTTGTACAGAGCTGTATGGACTTTGTACCACTTTACTTAGGTCTCCTGATTTGTATCCTGCTTTCCCTGATTTATTTGCATCAGTATAGAATGTGAGGACTCCAGAAATTGGCTTGTGTTGTACAATGTGAGGAAGGACCCATTCAGTCTTCTTTATGAATTTTATACTCTTGCTTTTGGGATAATGGTTGTTAATCTCTCCCAAAAAGTTACTGCAGGCTCTCTGCCAGTATTCATTATCTTTACATAGTGATGAAATTTCCTCATTAGTTAAAGGTACTACAATTTCTGCTGGGTCCATTCCTGTCAACTGACTAAGTCTTTATTTACCTTTTTGAATCAAATCAGAGATCTTTTCTATATAAGTCTTTAATTTCTTATTTGGTTTACGTGGTAGGAATATCCATTCCAATATAATATCTTCCCTCTGCATCAAAATACCTGTGGGGGAATGTCTGGAGGGGAATATGACAAGAATGCATTTAAGTTCTGGATCTACAAGATCCCCATGTGCTTCTCAAATTGTCTTTTCTACTAGCCCCAATTCCTTCTCAGCTTCGGCTTATAATTCTCTTGGACTATTTAATTCTCTGTCCCATTCTAGAGTAGTAGCCAAATTTTGTAGTCCATCTTTGGGTATTCCCATGATACCCAATAAGTTGGAAATGCTTCCTAACAAATTTTGAAAAACTTTAAGAGTCTTTAATTGATCTCTCCTCAGTTGTACCTTTTGGGGTCTAATTTTTTGTAACTCTATCTTATATCCTAAGTAATTAATAGAATCTCCTCTTTGTATTTTTTCAGGAGCAATTTGCAGTTCCCAGTGAGGCAAAACTATTTTTACTTCTTCAAACATGCTTTCTAATGTGTCTAACTTTGGATCAGCTAATAGGATATCATCCATATAGTGATAAATTATGGATTGTGGAAACTTTACACGAATTATCTCCAATGGTTTTTGCACAAAGTATTGGCATAAGTTAGGGCTGTTCAACATTCCCTGTGGGAGGACCTTCCATTAGTATTTCTTGACTGGCTGTGAATTGTTATAATTAGGAACTGTGAAGGCAAATTTTTCTCTATCATTTTCTTGTAAGGGTATGGTAAAGAAACAGTCTTTTAAGTCAATAACTATTATAGGCCATTCTTTGGGTAGCAGAGAGGGCAAGGGTATCCCAGTCTGTAGGGAGCCCATTGGCTGAATTACATTATTAATAGCTCTCACATCTGTCAGCATTCTCTAATTACCAGACTTTTTTAAATAACAAATACAGGAGAATTCCAAGGGCTAGTAGATTCTTCAATGTGTTGAGCATTTAACTGCCCTTCAACCAGCTGTTCTAAAGATTGTAGCTTCTCTTTTGTCAAAGGCCACTGTCCAACCCAGACAGGTTTATTAGTTAGCCATTTTAAAGGTAAGGCAGTTGGTACTTCTGAGAGTTCAACAGTAGTTGTGCTCTGTTTGTGTACAGCCTGAATGGTTGGTGACTGTTTTTTATAGCATGTCATGATATTATTCCTAGAAACATGCATTGGCCTGTATTCCTTTTCTGAGAGTGTAGGAATTTTAATCTGGGTATTCCACTGTTGTAACAGATCTCGGCCCCATAGGTTCACTGTTACATTTGCTACATATGGCTTCAACCTTCTTCTCTGTCCTTCTGGCCCTATGCATTCAACCCATCTCGAAATCTGTTTTATCTGAGATAGGGTGCCAATTCCTAAAAGTTGGACATCTACCTCATGAAGAGGCCAATTTGGATGCCATGATTTTGGTGTAATTACAGTCACATCTGCACCTGTGCCTACCAGGCCCTCCAGAACCAAGCCATTAATTTGAATTCTAAGCTGTGGTCTTTGTTCATTTATGGAAGTCTGGCAAAATATTTGTTTTATTGTGTTCTTTGTCAAGTGTGATTTATCTATCAGAGCTGTTTTATCATCCATTGCAGTATCGGTTTTTACATTAGGCATTGGTTTATTCAGTTGTCCTGGAGAGGAATGTCTTCCACAGTGGCTGGGAATGTTCTTACCACATTTGATTTGGGGGCCTGCAAGAGGCCCCCTGAGGCTTTTCCCGCCAGTAAAGGGTTGCCTTGTATATCTATTTTTGATCTGTACTCACTGGTCCAATGTTGGCCTTTGCCACATCTTCTACATAATCCAGGAGGTATTTGGGGTCTTCTGTTTAGGCTATTCATAGAAAGATTATTACTTCCAGGATTACCCCATGTACAGTTTTTACTTATATGACCTGGTGTACCACATTTAAAACATTTGGTACCACGAGGCCTTCTTTCACCTCTGGGATTTGTCTCTCCTATCCAAGGCTCATTACTGTAGTTAAAAGACTCAACACCATTATTATACTGAATCCATTCTTCCAAAGGAGCTGCTCTGATCGTTAATGGTGTAAGTATTCTTTTGCATTCTGCATTAGCATTGTGGAATGCCAAGGACTCAGTTAATACTTTTCTTAATTCTTTATCTGACACAGATTTTGTTATAGCTGTTTTCAGCCTTTGTAAAAAATCAGTGAAGGGTTCATGTGGTCCCTGAAATATCTTTGTGTATACCTCAGTTGCTTTTCCAGGTTCTGGAATTTTTTCCCAAGCATTTAGAGCTGCTGTATGGCATAGGGATATTGTATGCTCATCATAAATGGCTTGTACATTCCTGTCAGCGAAACATCCCTCACCCAGTATTTGATCTTGGGAGATCTCAAAACCTCTGAGTTTACCTTGTTGTTCTAAATTTCTTGCCTCTTCTCTCAACCAGCTTTTCCACTGTAACTGCTGGCTATATTCTAGAACAGCTGAAATTAACTAATGCCAGTCATCTGGAATGATTCTATGTGAGGTAGACCACGAATTTAACATCTGTTTTACATATGTGGAGTGTATCCCATATGTAACTACTGCTTTTTTTATATTTTTAAAGTCCCTTGTTGAAATTGGTTGTAATGTATATGTTGTATATGGCTTGGGGTGTGTGTCATCTGCTGGCTTCTCATGGATGATAACAGGATAATCCATTGTATGAGAGCCATTTGAAGATGTATGGTCTTGCCCTTCTGCTTCTTAGGTCCCTTGTCATGTTTATTGAGAGTTTCCTCCAGGGCTTGTAAATGAGCACCTAGGGTCTGTTCCAGGGAGTAAACCTCCTCTCTTGTAAGGGATTCCAGATTTTTCATGGAATCATGGAAGTTTTTATGTTCTTCTGAAACACATGATCATATCAAGTAATGCTAATTTTTCTTCCTTACATAGTGTCTGAGTAGCTACAACTTCACTCTGGAGAGTTAGTGTTCTATCCATTAAATACTCATATTTATTACCAATAAAAGCAATTTTGGGTACAAACTTGTTTTGTAAGTCCTGGCCAGCAGATTCCAGAGAGAGAATCTTTTTATGTAAGTCCTGGTCAGCAGATTCCAAAAGGAGAATCTTTTTCTGTAAGCCTTCATTGCTATCTTTTAAAACCTGTAATTCCTGGTTAGCAAATTCCAGAAAGAGAATCTTTTTCTGTAAGCCTTCATTGCTATCTTTTAAAGCCTGTATCAGTCCCAATAATGACTCATCTTTGTTCTTATTATTAAACCAATGTTTAAACACTATGTGAATTATTACAATGAATGTCAAAGTGGTTTGAACTTCCCGGCCAATGCTGGGATGGCTGTCCACTATACTTGTATGCATTGCTTGAGCAATATAGCTTAGAAAGTGAATCTCAGCCACCACCACATTGAGATCCTTTTTTCACAGCTTTGGGCAAGTCATGATGATTGCTGGCTGAATGAACAACCCAACATCTTGGCTTTTGCAGTGAATGGAAATCCTATCCTCCTTAGACTTTAGCATGATATCTGCAGGAACTTAAAACCATTCAGCAGTTTTGGGCTGCTTGTTGAGATGAAAGATGTTGATTTCCATATATAATGCAATATTAGGATCCATAGACATAAATTTAAATAAGCCAGATGATTATAAGCAACCATCCTGAGTGTACACTAGACCTCAGCATTTTTGACTTGGGTGGTACATAATTATGATCAATATGAACTTCGGGCTGAGAGAAATCAAAACTCAGGCTTTCCATTGAATATGAATGTGTTACACAGGGAAGGAGCATCATCTGTTGAGCACCTCATCACCTGCCGAGCAGGATCCTGGAACTCCTTAGTATTTTGACCAAGTTCATCTATGTGCCCTAAGAGCTTGGGAGGCTGAGTCCTCTTCATAGGCACAACAAGTTTCAAAGATTTAAAACAGGAACCTACGGAGTCTTTTACTAAATTTCTGTCTAGAGTACAATGTTGTTGTTTATTTTGGCCCTTTTGGGATATCTGCCATGTAGCTTCTAAAATAAATCACACACAGAGGCTTAGCCTTAATTACAAAATGCCCAGGCTTAGCTTGGCTTAGTTTCTAGCCAGATTTCCTTAACTTATCCCACTGGGATAAACTGTCTCTGGGCTTTTCCCATTCTCTTATTTCTATAAATCTTACTCTTACTCTGTTGCTCCTTGTATAGCTGGTTGGATGGCCCCTGATGTCCTCTTTCTTCTCTGGCTGCTTTTCCAGATTTCTCCCTCATTATATTCTCTCTGCCTGCCAGCCCTGCCTATCCTTTCTCCTGCCTTGCCATTGGCAATTCAGTTCTTTAAGACCATCAGGTGTTTTAGTCAGGCATAGTAACACAGCTTCACAGAGTTAAACAAATGGGACATCAATAAAAGTAACACACCTAAAAATAATATTCTACTACATTTTCCCCTTTTTGTTTAAGCATAAATGAGAGAGGAATTTATTTTAATTTTCTTTTATTTATTTATTTTTTTGGAGACAGGGTGTCCTGGATCTTGCTGTGTAGATCAGGCTGGCCTTAAACTCACAGAGATCTTCCTGGCTGTGCTTCTTGAGTGCTGGGGTTAAAGGTATGTGCCACCACTGCCCAGCTGAAATGAAAAGTTTTAACTTTAACATAGTAGAACAACAAAAATAGTTATCAAGTAAGAATTAATTTACAATATTCTGTACATTTGTAGTTAGCATATTCAGAGAAAATAATGCATTATCCCTTCTATCTTAGTGAATTCAAAGTTCTACACCTAACTTACTTGCTATCATAACTAAGAAAAAAATGCATCTGTAACTATGTAGTCTTCAACTCCATCAAAGACCCCAGAAGGACACTATTATTTGAGTAAACAAAAAGTGCATTGTGAACAACTTCCAAAACTCTAGAACTGACAGAGACATTTGATTACCTGGACAGTCACCCAAAGTTCCTTCAGCAACATTAAGGGCATCCATCTTCAGCCTACTGGCCCATAGTAACTGGGAGACTTATCAGCGAAGCAGGAAATTTGAAGAACTGTCCTGCCTTATATTGGCAAAGTTCATCAGTCGCTTTCCTCTGTGTCCTGCAGAATATCTGACTGACACTTCTGTGAGGTAGGAATCCTGAAGGTCTGTCCTACCTTGTTTTGGCGAAGTTCAACAGTTACTTTCTTCAGTGTAATGCATGTCCAGTCTGCACAGTACATAGTCAGCTAAAGGCAAGAACAGTTTTTTTTGCCCACCGGCTAACCTTGCTACAATGAAAGTCTAAAGTAAATCGGTGATACCAGGAGAAGATGTGTCTCATTGTCATGAAAATCTAACAAAACACTTTATATGTCATATTCTGTAGGTCTTTCAAAAGTTTGAAGACCATCTATCTATCTAAAATATGTCCCTATTTGATCTGGGAAGCATACCTAACATCTCTACAATTTTGATTGTTATAAATGACTACCCACTAACCTATGTTTCCTGATTATCCTATATAATTTATAATTATAGCTTTCAAAAAGTAGAATTTCACCTTACATTTTTAAGTAAACTGCATAGGTACAATACCTTAAACAAGGATAGAAACAGATATACAATATGTTGTAACAAAAATAAGCTTAAATTCTTATCAATACACAAATCCTTTAAACCAGAGTAGAAACATATATACAGTGTAACAAAAAACTTTAAGTTTATATAAATATGTATTATCCTAAATGATAACAAACATCCATAACCCACCAAATAACCAACAGCTACCCACACCCCTAATTCTTTGGAACGTGGACCTAGTTTTCTCTATACTTTTTCCTGCTGTCTGTGGATGAACTATCTTTAGGGTTCCAAAGAGAAAATTTTGAGATAATGACCAAGTCCTGGGAAGACCAGCAGTAACCTTTGATGATAGATATCACCTGTCAAGTTTCAGGTGGTCTTGCCTGATCAAACCTGATCCATATTAAGCCTGAAGGAATCGACAGCCTCTCATCTCCTGTGGGAACAAAACTCCTGAGCATTTTTTATTTCCTTTTGAAAAATACAGTTTTTGACTTTTATAAAGTTAAGGCATTCCTAAGGTATAAAAGCTGGTTTATTTTATTAGTTCCTCTTTTAATCAGATGTCACTTAGCAGCTGTTGTTTTCCTATGACCATTCAAAAATTCAAAATCAACATAACATACAGGATCTAAACTCTCTGTGTATTTCCCATCTCTACATGGCTTATTTTTATTATTGTACTTCTCTCTTTAAAGATTTTATTATTTTTAAACTATTTCTTTCTGACTGTCCATACCCTTTTTCTTTCTTTATTAAGCCTATGCACATTGTAAAACACACTGGAACCTATTTAGAAGTTTTTCCCTCTGGATATATTTTACTGTGTATCTTTCATCCTTTTTTTGACTGCACAAGCAAACGTTAGACTGCTAAAGGTACACTTGGATTCTCTAAGTGCAGCTCTCCTTAGCTGGCTCTGCCCACTTCTCAAGTTGTGAAAACCAAGTGAGAAACTAGCAGACAGTCAGAGGTTTGTCTGACCAGGAACTGCATTCAACCTTCCAAGATCTCTAGAATGCCAGTGTTTGTACTGTGGCAGGCCTTTTTGCTTAGTGTTTTGTTTCTACTTAACGTACTGCTGCTCAAGGGCTCAGTGACTGGTAGTAATTGTCCAGTCAAAACCCTTAAAGAAGCCATGGCCCTTTCTTGTTGTTGTTCAGCTTGCTCAGATTCTAGATGGACATACAAGCCCCATGTTGGGTATCAGAATGTTTGGTTTTGGGCTCTTTTGTGGGACCCACCACCAAGCTCCCAAATAAATCATACATGGAGGCTTATTCTTAATTATGAAATGCCCAGCCTTAGCTTGGCTTAGTTTCTAGCCAGCTTTCCTTAACTTATCCCATCTACCTTTTGCTTCTGGGCTTTTCTTGTTGTCTTCTGTAAATCTTAATCTTACTCCATTGCTCTTTGTGTAGCTGAGTGGCTGGCCACTGATATCCTTCTCCTTCTCTAGCTGCTTCTTCCATATTTCTTCCTCTATTTATTCTTTCTGCCTGCCAGCACCATCCTGTCTCCTGCCTTGCTATTGGCCATTCAATTCTTAATTAGACCATCAGGTGTTTTAGACAGGCATAATAACAAAGCGCCACAGAGTTAAACAAATGCAGCATAAACAAAAATAACACACCTAAAAATAATATTCTAGTATAGTGCAAAGTTCCCTGGAATGGAAAGTGCAGTGTGCTGAGGCAGCTGGAATACTGTCATGCCAGCTTGCTTGTGATGGAGACACTGCAAAGATACAGAGGGTGCTAGGTCCCATAAAGAATGCCCTCCTGGATGACTGGATCCTGGCATGTCAAGAAACTGGAGGGGTGCTGCTTACTGGATTGCTCATCATGGATTGGTCAGCCTGCTTTCTTAAATGACCTAGGACTGTCGTCCCTGGGATAGCATCACCCATAAATGGCTGCGCTCTCTCCCATCAATCACTAATTAAGAAAATGTCCTACAGCTGTATCTTATGGAGACATTTTCTCAGTTGACTTCTTTCAGATGACTCTAGCTTGTTTCAAGTTGATATAAAACTAGCTAGGATACTGGGGGTAGGCTTTGAGGTTTCACAAGCCCATAGCAGGTCTCTCTCTGTGTCTCTCTCTGCCTAATACCTGGGGATCAGGATGTAAAGCTCCCAACCACTTCTCCGGCATCATTCTTTCCTGCCTGCTCTCATGCTCCTTGTCTTGATGATAATGGACTAACCCTCTGAAACTATAAGCAAACCCCCAATTAAATGCTTTCTTTTAGAAGAATTGCCTTGTTCATAGTGTCTCTGAACAGCAAAAGAACACTAACCAGGATACACCATGACCAAAAGCAACGTAGGGAAGAAAAGGCTTATTTGCTTACACTTCCACATCACAACCAATTGAAGGATATCAGGACATGAACTCTAGACAGGAACATACAGACAAGATCCATTGGGGGAATTCTGCTTACTGGCTTGGTCCCTGGCTCATGTTTAGCTTACTTTCTTCCAGGGCCACAGTCCCAGGCATGCTAGAGTAAGATAATTCCTCATTGATATTGCTACAGAGCAGTCCTATAGAGACAGTTTTTCCATTGAATTTTCCCTTTCCAGGTTACTTTAGGCTGTGCCAAGTTCACAATAGAACCTTAATCAGCATGTTGCCTTATCTCTGTTACAGTCTCTGGACCTCCACCTCAGAGCCATTTCTAGCAGAACAGAACTTCATGTTGACAGTGGGAACATGGGAATGGTTCATTGTGCTCAGCAGGGATAGCTTTGGCTATACTTCTTAACAGATCAGTTCCTTAGACACATCAAGGGATTAAGTGCCTGGTTAGTGTTGTCTGGGAAGAGACACAGTGGAATGCTTAATACTGTATCTGAGGTTCACAGTGAGCAAGCAGGTGAAAGTCAATCTCAGAGCATGTGCTGCCTATTGCTCTGGGCCCAGATTGGATCCACCTAACTTTCTTGCCATCTATGAACTTGTAACCTCGACTGTGTCCAAATCATCCTTTTCCATGTAGTTCCTTTGAAGCAGAAAACACTATTGACCCACTGTCTCAAGTACATCTCCCCATTTCTGTTTCTATGTCATTTCTACCCAGGACTTCTCTCAGAGAATACACTGGACAGAGGCTCATTCTCTTCACCATCCTCTCTTTAAACACATAAAACTCCATGTTTAGATCTCATCTTGAAATTAACAATGGATAGAAGACCCCTTTGAGTAACAGTTTTATCAGCATTTTCTCCCCTTTCTTCCCCCCTTCCCTCCCTCCCTCCATCTCTCCCTCCTTTCCTTCCTTCCTCACTCCCTCCCTTTCCTTCTCTTCTTTCCTTCCTTTCTCTAATGTACCCTGGGATTCACGAGGTAGCTGAGGAAGACCTTGCACTATGATCCTCTTACCGCTTCCTCCCAGTTGGATTTCATGTGAGAGCCACATCTGCTCTTAAGTGGTATGGAGGTTGATTCAGGAGCTTCATGCAGGCTTGAAAAGCGCTCTTCCAACATTCCTGGTCATTTATCCTGTCTCTTAAGTAAATAGTAAATTGGTCTGCACCTCGTGTCTCCTTTTCCTTGTATCTGGTTTAAGTCTTGATTCACACAAGGCACTTCAGCCCTCAGTGGACACTGGTTATTGCTCAAAACATTCATTGACTCTCTTTCTGCAATAGTCACTGGACTCTGTACTGCATGGCCTTTGTAACATGTTGGTAACTGATGAGAACTTCTCTTGGATGAGTGAGCTTAGAAAAATAATTTTGCCCAAGTATTGTGATCCAGTTTTATAATTAGATCAGTTATCTTTTCTATGATGATATTTCCCATTTGTGAATAGGATGTTGATAGATTTATTACTACTTTTTCAGTCCATTATGTAATTATATAATGAGGACCTTTTTAACTTTACATTGTGTGTTGTGTTGAAGTCCTTCTGATTAACAGAGTTATAAGAATGGATCCTATGTAAAGTAATGCCAGCAAAGGGATGGCTTTGTGAGTGTATGTCCTGTGTGTTGCACAGGGACTCATGTAAGTGAAGGGTTAGTGCTTTGTTACCGGGGTATTTTAATAAAATCTCCCCCTCCATTCTGGAGAGCATACTCAGGGTGTGGCATGTGCCAGGCAAATACTTCACTAATGTCTGTGCTGTAATTTAAACAGTTTCATAATTTTTAAAAACAATTTCCACTGAATTCTCAATTTACACTAGACGTATATGTGTGGTTGGTAGTCTTCAATTCATTCTACAAACCTTAGAAGAAATTACCTAGGTATGTAGGTATTTCATGTTTCTATCAACTATTGGCATGTAATATTGCTAAATATCTTAAATATGTTTTATTTGCAATATAATTTTCCTTGTATGTGTTTTATGACATGACTTTCTGCTATCTGTACCTAGAGATAATTATGGAATCTAGGTTAAAGAACATTTAACAGATATTTATTCAATTGCACCTATTTAGATTCAGCTCATGATTCTATCCTGTCATGTGTATATGTGGTGTTTTTTCTGTATGTACTTTTTAATGTGTGCGTGAATATATGTGAATATGCTCATGTATGCACAGAAGTGTGGAGGACAGAAGTAATCTCCAGAATATTTCTACTCTCATTCTGTACCTTTAAGTTTTTGATAGAATCTCCCTGAACATGCAGCTTACTGATTCAGCTAGACTGTCTGGCCAGTCAGGTTCTGGAATCTGGCTGCCCCCACCTCTCCAGCATGCACTGTCACACCCAGCTTCTTATATGGGTTCTGGGGATCTTAAATCTTGTTTCCATTAAAGAAAATATGGCTCATATACACAATGGAGTACTACTCAGCAGCAAAAAACAATGACATCATGAAATTTGCAGGCAAATAGATGGATCTAGAAAATATCATCTTGAGTGAGGTAACCCAGACTCAGAAGGACAAACATAGTATGTACTCACTCATAAGTGGATACTAAATGTGAAGAAAGGGATGGCTGGATTGAAACCCACAACTCCAGAGAGTCTAGCTAACAGGAAAAGTCCCCAGGAGGGACACATGGATGATCCTGTGAAGGAGAAGTGGAAGAGATCTACATGAGTGGGCTGCGTTACAGGGGTTAGGGGTGGCAGAGGGCAAGGAGTAGGGGATGCGAACATAGGGAAATGGGAGGGTCAAGCTGGAACAGGGACAGAATGGGAGGGCAGGGAGGAGGATACCATGATAGATGAGGACATCATGGGAATAGGAAGAGGTAGGGTTCTGGGGAGGCTCTCAGGAATCCACAAGGTTGACCCCATGTTGGTCTGTTGGCAGTGGTCCAGAGGGTACCTGGACTGGTCTACACTGGTGACCAGCCTAGCAAATAACCTATCTGTCATCATCGATCATTTGTCCAATGACAGATGGAGGCAGATACAGAGATCCACAGCCAGTCACCAGGCTGAGCTTCGGGAATCCAATTGATGAGAGAGAGGAGAGATACTGCAGACGAGGAACATTGAGATCCTGATGGGAGAATGTGCAGAGATGACCAGCCACACTAGTGGAAGCCCATGAACTGTGGACTGGTGGCTATGGAGCCCCCATGGGACTGGATTAGGCCCTCTGGATATGGAAGATGGTTGTTTGGCTCAAACCGTTTGGGGGATACCCAGGCAGGGGGATCGGGATCGGGATCAGGGTCTGTTCCTGGTCTATAGGCAGGCTTCTGGAATCTGGTGCCTGTGGTGTGACACCTTGCACAGCCTTGGTACAGTGGGAAGGGGCTAGGACCTGCCTAGGCTCAGTGTGCTAGGCTCTGCTGACTCCCCATAGGAGACCTCACTTTGGGTGATATGGGGATGTGGGTGGCTTTGGAAAGGGGGCTGGGGGGGGGAGGAGGAGGGTCTGTGGATAGCATGTGGAGTGAGTAGAAATTTTTTTAATAAAGAAAAATGAAAAAGAAATCTTGTTTTCATGATTGCATGGCAAGACACTTTACCTACTGAGCTGTCTCCCTACCCTAGAAAATGTTTCAGTTCTTCCACTCCAGATCAGATGGTGACTGGTTAACATGCCATATCATCCTCCAAACTTGTGGTAGAAGTCTGTGGGGACCAGAGATGGGTGATTTCCTTCTCTGGAGCACAGCACAGAGAGCATCCTTTACCTTGATTGTGATCAGTTTGTCTTTGGTTGACTGTTTATTCTGTTACACGTTGAAGCCATTTGTAATCATCCAGGGTATTACGTCCCACTCATCACATCCTTATCATGACAGATTATTTTCAGATATCCTGATGAAACCTAGTCTTGTGTCATGCTGTCCTCCATGTTAATAAATTATAACCTAAATTTCACTGTAATATTAAAGATGACTTAGATGAATTCTAGAGTTCATATTGCACATAACATAATCAACCAGATGCAAAGGGATGGGATGGAAGTAAGACTTTTGTTGGATTTCTCTACATTTTCTTACTTTCTCACAGGGATGATGTGCTGCTAAGGACAGACCACAGGTGGGTGACATAATTAGAGTGGCAGTTAACACCTTGCAGGGAGAATTATTCTGAATTTCAGTACCTAGCTTTTGTTTCTGTAAGTTAAAATGAAGGGAAGGTGGAATTAACCATGAGTCAGGACAGTCTTGAAGTACTGAGTTCTTCATTCTGCATGTGGTATGACTTCAGTGTTAAATGTGCAGTTTATCAGGGAGATGCATTTGGGACTAGTGTGGGGTATGCCTTGACATGAGGATAAGCAGTGCTCCAGACCCACTGTCCTCTGTGGGACATCATAGCACCTGGTGTTCTACTCAGGGCAGGTTTCGTCAGTTTATAAGACAAATTTGGACTCATTTGAAGATGCTATTGTGGAGTATTTCCAATATATATTGCCTTACTTAAAATTTTCACAATTTTTGACTATGTTTTTCACTTCTCCCACCTCTTCCCAGATGCTATCCACTTCAGTGTTGAGTTTATTTAAGAGAAGCACAGCTTTTAATTAAGGTTTAGTGATGGGGGATTGGGAATTTAGCTAAGTGGTAGAGCACTTGCCTAGGAAGTGCAAGGCCCTGGGTTCGATCCTCAGTTCAAAAAAAAAATTAGTGATGGAAAGAGCTCCTTTTGATAGTACTCATAATTCTTAAAAGCTCAAATTGGGCTGGGCATTGGTAGTGCATGCCTTTAATCCCAGCACCCTGGAGGCAGAGATAGGTGGATCTGTGTGAGTTTGAAGCCAGCCTGGGATACCAAATGAGTTTCAGGAAAGACACAAAGCTACACAGAGAAACCCTGTCTCCAAAAACAAAACAAAACCAAACAAAAAACAAAAAAAAAAACCCAAAAAATAAAAAAACAAAACCAAAGAAACAAACAAAACAAAAAAAACCCTCAAATTATGGGGGAATGTGACAGGAAAAAGTGTGGATGTACTCAAACTCATGTGTCACACACAGTTCCACTAACGTTTGTGGAGACTGTGCTTTTAAAAACATGCACTCTCTAATTTTGATTATCAGAGAGCTATACACTAAGTTGTGATTTTTAACAACAGGAATAAAATACACAGAATCTACATATCCTGCACAGCACTGTGTTTACATGCCATCCACTCTTACCTGAATTTTCAGTAGCAGGGAAGATAGGCAAGTTGGAGGAGCCAGTCCTGCAGTATGGAACCACCTTATTGGCTCAAAGATTTTTTAAAAAATTGTTTATTTGCATATCTAAATTTGTTTATAAGTCATGTATACCAAGTGCATGCAGCAGACTGCAGAGGCTAGAAGAGAGTGTTCAGTGCCCTGGAATTTGAGTCATAGGCAGTTGTGTGGGTGGAGGGACCAGAACTCAGATCCTCTGCAAGAGCAGTAAGTACTCTAAAACTCTGAGCCATCTCTCCAGCTCCTTTAAGTATTTTATTGTGCTCTGCTTTAGGTATAGATAGATACCCTGCATCTCCATTTCTAGATGATGACATGGAGCTTATACCGCTGTATAGAACTGTAGGACTCAGGAACGATCTTTTTAAGCATGTGCAAATGTTGGTTGTTGTGCTGATAAGCTATGTGACGGTGATTTCTCATGTGGGTCAGGTTTACATAGAGACAGAGAGAGTCACACAAGGCACAAGGCCTCTCTGAAATAATTCCTGAGAGTTTGTGAATAATTTTCAAAAACTTTTAGAAGTCAGAATCTACCTGTTTTGGAAGATACTACTTGATTGGTGTGTTTTCTTAGAGTTTCCAGCAGGTGGCACAAAACCCACAAAAATTACTAAAGTAAAATTTTTGTAGGCTCCGAGGGGATAACTGTTATAATTTAGCCACCAGAAGGTGGCACTAGAAGATCCATCTTTAAGGTAAGTCCTCCTTTTTCAAAAAAAAAAAAAAAAAAAAAGAGCAGGCCTCCCAGAGATCTCAAAGGAACACAGCATAAAAAGTCACAATAAGACTAGGCACAAACCCTCGTATCAGGGCTGGAAGAGACAACCTAGTAGGAGGAACTGGGTCCCTAGCACAGGGAAAAGAGTCAGAGACATCCCCATTTCCACTGTTAGGAGCCCTACAAGAACACCAAGCTACACAACCATAACATATCTACAGACAGAGGAGTAGATCTTGGGAGGGGAAATGGGAGGAGTGGAGGGAGGGGAATTCGTTGTCCAAATGTAGAATCTGAGAGAAGAATATAAATATAGCATCACATTTGAAGGAAGTGAATTCTTCTGAATCCGAATTGATCATCCGAGTATCAAAACAGAATGTGCCTTCAGCATCTTGAATGTGTCACTTTTACAATAAATGAAGCCCACCTCATTAAATCAGGAAATATTTCCCGACTTGAAATTTTATGACTAATGGTCTTCTTAAAGATAAAAATATATTTAAACCTTCTCATTTAACTCCTCTGTACGTTCATGTGACTCAAGAGTATACTTTTTAGAGGTGTAGATCAGACATGCTCTCTGCTCTCCTCTCCCTCTTCCCACTCTTTATTTGGGGGATATTCAGGGACATAAGCCAGTCTTTAGGGACCCTGAGATCCTGCAGTTATACTTTCTGACATGTCCCAATGGGAAAAATGTCTTGAAAAGCTTTTCTATTGTACTCTGTAAACTTTTCAAAAACTATTCAGTTTATTTTCCTTGCTCTTTCTCTAGACCATATGCAAGTCTTTACGTCACGTCAGTAGGGACATGTGTAAGTAGCTCATCAGCAGAAACTCTATTTTTCAAAAGTCGTTCTCAGCTCTTGTAATTCTCAATACCTTTGTGTTAAGCATCTCTGAGATGTACCCTTGTCAGCAGTCATAGAATCCCATTTCCCTAAGTTGGGCACTTGCCCTTCCTTTAGAGGGCCTCCCAATGAGACTATTCCTGCTATGTCCCCAACTTTCAACCTCTTGTCATGAGTTCTGAGAAGCATTTTCACAAATGCACAGGTGATAATTTCATCCATGATCATCCACTTTAAGAACTTCCAATGCTCCTAAACAAGGCAGCTCAGAGCATTCACCGAAGACAGTTCTCTGGGCCTATTTCATGTCACTCTTACCTTTGTCTACATTCTGGTTTAGGATCTTTCTCGGGCTGCTCTATGAATGTACAGGTCTTCTACATGCTCTTCTTTGATGTGGTGAAGCTGTTTTCCCACCTGGATCTTATATTCTTCATATGAGATGCAGGCATCTCCCCATGAGAATCCACCAAGTGACTGAGGTCAGTGGCAGAGCCCCTGCCACGTACTCCCCATAGCTCCACCAAACTCTCAGTGGCACATCCCTGTATAATACACTCAGTTTATGGTAAAAAATTAATCCCAATCTTTTTGTCCAAATTTTTCCTCAAACAATATGCCTGAGTATTTACTCAGCTGTCACATTCCCATGATAGGTGTATTGGCTCTGACAAATGTTGGTAACTTGATGGAATGGAAATATTGAGAGGACACTGAGATGTGACTGATTTGTAGGAGTCAGGCTGTCTCCCATTAGCAAGATGTTTTCCCTACAAGAATGCTCAGGTATCAGATGGAGGCTGTCAGCAGGTACCTGTAAGGCTGTCAGAAGATCATTGATGTCTATTTTTCCTGTCTCCAAGGGCTGTCTAAGATCAGAGTTTATATGGAGAATGTATCCAAGATTAAAAAAGAAACCTGAATATATAAAAATAAAATAAACTGATAAATGGAGAAGGAATTTTAATGACAGGTGTTCAGGTATAATCAATACTGCATTTGAAGTCAAAGGGACAATGTCTCTTTGTGAATGTCAATGTCTCTTTGTGCTTTGAGATACTGTAGAGGTCAGTGCTGAGTGAGGGGAGCTCTTGCAGAGCCCTGGAATCAATCTACATCAAGATCCATCTCTACCACTTTTGGGCATGTACACAAAGGCCACCTGATCCTTTCATAGAGAGACTTGCACAATCATGTTCATTGCTGCTCTAGACATAATCGCCAGGAATTGAACATTTCAAAAAAATGAAAACCTAGTAAGTAGAAGATTCCTGAAATATATACATCTATGAAGGCAATCTAATTGAAATTGTCAAATATTGAGGGAGACAGAGTCCCAACTGGTCATCATTTGTAACCAAATGAAGCTTCCAATATTTTGAATGGGTGATATCTAATTGAGTTGGCCACAGAAGTCCCTTGGTAGCTCCCCAACAACCCAGGATGTTGCCAAGATTAGAACAAGAGTGAGATCCAGGAAAGGTGCTAAGCTACACAGAGAAACCCTGTCTTGAAATACCAAAAAAAAGAACAAGAATAGGTTGTTCTCCACAAGCTGACAGAAAGGTTGCATTGGTAAAGACAATACCTATACAACTCACTGAACATGTAGAGTTTGAGCTGACTATATAGAACCTTCACGCCTTACATTCTGGCATCTTTGGTACCTAAAGATACTCTGAAAACTACTAACAGGGAAGTGTAAATACCAAGCCAAACATAACCCTGTGATCTACAGTGGTGTCCTGGCTTTAAGATAAACTAGAGTAGAGGTTCTCCACATTCCTAATGCTGTGACCCCTCTTTAAATTTTTAAAATTTATTTTACATACCAACCAGGGTTTCTCTTCCTTTCTCTTCTCCCATTTATTCCCCCAACCTTCTTTCTTTCCCCCATCTGGGGGGGTCAACAATGCATGGTATATCAAGTTGAGGCAGGACTAAGTTCTTCCCCCATGCATCAAGGATGAACAAGGCATCCCATCATAGGAAATAGGTTTCAACAAGCCTGCTTGGGTACCAAAAACAGATCCTGGTCCCACTGTGTGGGGACTCACAAACAGACCAAGCTGTACAACTGTTACCCACATCCGGTTGGCTAGGTACATCCCATGCAGGCTCTCTAGCTATCTGTCTAGAGTCCTTGAGCTCCAACAACCTTGGCCCATCTGTCTCTGTGGTTTCCCCTTCATCATCTTGACTCCCTTTGCTCATATAATCCCTCCTCCCTCTCTTCAGCTGGACTCCCATAGCTTGGCCCAGTGGTTGGCTGTAGATGTCTACATTTGATTCCATCAGTTGCTGGTTGAAGGTTCTATGATGACAATTAGGGTAGTCACTCATATGATTACAGGAGAAGGCCTTTTCAGGCAACCTCTCCACTATTGCTAGGAGTCTTAGTCATCCTTGTGGTTTCCTGGGAGTTTTCCTGGCACCCAGTTCTCTCTAACCCCATAATGCCCCCCTCTATCAATATAATTCTTTCATTTCTCTCCCTCTCTGTTTGTCCACTAACTTGACCATATTGATCCTTTATGTTTCCATTTTCCACCCCCTCCCATCTACTGTCCCCAGCCCCCAGTTTACCCAGGAGATATCATCTATTTCCCCTTCCCAGGGCAATCCATGCCTCACTCTTAGAGTCCTCCTTGTTACCTAGACTCTCTAGGGTTGTAGATTGTAGCCTGGTTATCCTTTGCTTTACATCTATTATCCACTTATAAGTGAGTACATACCATATTTGTCTTTCTGTGTCAGGGTTACCTCACTCAGGATGATATTTTCTACTTCCATCTTTTTATGATGTCATTGTTTTTTTTTAAACCACTGAGTAATACCTCATTGTGTAAATGTATATTTTCTTTATCTATTCTTTGATTGAGGGGGCATCTAGGTTGTTTCTAGGTTCTGGCTATTACTAATAATGGTGCTATAAACATAGCTGAACACGTGTCCTTGGGTTATGATTGAGCATCCATTGGGTATATGCCAATTAGTAACTTTACTGGGTCTTGATGTAAATTGTATCATAATTTTCTGAGAAACTACCATACTGAATTCCAAAGTGGCTGTACAGGTTTGCATCACCACTAGCAGTGGAGCAGTGTTCCCCTTACTCCATATCCTCTCCAGAATAAGCTGTCATCAGTGTTTTTGTCTGTTTGTTTGTTTTTGTTTTTTGAGACAGGGTTTCTCTGTGTAGCTTTGTGCTTTTCCTGGAGCTCACGTGGTAGCCCAGGCTGTCCTTGAACTCACAGAGAACCGCCTGGTTCTGCCTCCCAAGTGCTGGAATCCACCCAGCTTATCGGTGTTTTTTTTTTTTGTTTGTTTGTTTTGTTTTGTTTTGTTTTGTTTTGTTTGTGTGTGTTTTATCTTAGCTATTCTTCAATGTCTTTTGGCCATTTGAGATTCTTCTGTTGAGAATTCTTTGTTTATATCCTTACCCCTTCTTTTAAAATTGTATTATTTGGTATTTTGCTGTCTAGTTTCTTGAGTTTTTTTTTTTTTAATATATTTTGGAGATCACCCTCCTGTCAAATGTAGGATTGGTGAAGATATTTTCCCATTCTGTAGGCTGCCATTTTGTCTTATTTACCATGTCCTTTGCCTTACAGAAGCAGAGCAACAATTAATAAATGGGACCTCTGAAAACTGAGCTGCTTCTGTAAGGCAAAGGTTCCATTTATTAATTGTTTCTCTCTGTGTCTGTGCTTCTGGTGTTATATACAGGAAGTAGTCTCCTGTGCTGATACAGTCAAGGCTACTTCCCATTTTCTCTTCTACCAGATTCAGTGTTACTGGATTTATGTTGAGGTCTTTGATCAACTTGGACTTGAGTTTTGTCCATGGCAATAGATATGGATCTATTTGCATTCATTTAGCATGATGACATCCAGTTATGCCAGCACAATTTGTTGAAGATGATTTCTTTCTTCCATTGTACAGTTTTGGCTTCTTTGTCAGAAATCAGGCATTTATAGGTGTGTGGGTATATGTCAGGGTCTTTGATTTGATGTCATTGATCCTCATGTCTGTGTTTATGACAATACCAAGCTGTTTTCATTTTTATTTAATTTTTTTTTTTTGAGCTGAGGATCGAAACCAGTGCCTTGCACTAAATCCCCAACCCCCAAGCTGTTTTTACTACTATAGCTGTATACTAGATCTTGAAGTCAGGGATGTTGATACCTCTGGGAGTTTCTTTATTGTACAGGATTGTTTTAGGTATTCTGGGTTTTTTTGTTTTCCATATGTAGTTGAGTATTGTTCTTTTGAGGTCTGTGAAGAATTCTGTTGGAATTTTGATGAGTATTGCATTGAATCTGTTGATTGCCCTTTGTAAGATTGTTATTTTTCCTATGTCAATTGTATATATCAAAGAACATGGGAGATTGTAGATGTAACTGGCTTGTTAAATAAGAAACACAGAACCAATTGCAGAGTTAAAAACCACGAGGTCAGCGCAAGAGTGGAAAACCTTACCCTTCACTGCTTCTGCTGTCCTTCCTCTCCGCAAGAGACCTACTTCTGTGTGTCCTGTCTATTTGTAGACTTTCTGTTCTGTTTTCTCATTGGTTGTAAGCCCAGCCAAATGACCTCCTCGTCACTGCCTGTTTGTACAGACCTCCAGATCTTCTATGGTTGGTATTGAGATTAAAGGCATGTGTCTGCCATGCTGGCTGTGTCCTTGAACACACAGAGATCTACCTAGCTCTGCCTCCCAAGTGCTGGGATTAAAGGCGTGAACCACTACTGCCCAGCTTCTGCTCTGGCTTGCTCTGACCTCAAGGCAACTTTATTAACATACAAATAAAATCACATTTCAATACAAATAAAATATCACTATATTTCCCCTTTTCTATTTTAATAAAAAGAAAAAAAGGAAAAAGTTGTAACTAATGTAAGAAAAGCTATATACTAAAGTACAATAACTATATATACCATATATACAAACAATAAATACCTAAACAATGTCTAGTCAATTTGCATTTGACAAATTCAGAGAAAATAATTCCATTATCTATCCTATTTTGGTAAGTCCAAAATGTACCTGATACACTTTTTATCCTAACTTATATTGCTAAAGGTACTGTCTTACAATGTCTTTCAAATTTATACACTTACAGCTCTTAGTGCGTTTTTCTGAAATCTTTAACAAAGATAATTATAACTATAACTATCTGATCTTCAACTCCCTCAGAGACCCAAGAAGGAAATAATACTACCTAATAAAAAATAAAAACAGGAATTGCATGCAAGCAGCTTCCAAAAAAAAAATGTGAGTTGACAGAAACAGCCAGCTGTCTGGAGAGTTACCTGAGGTTTCTCCACAGTGTTGGGGCATCATCTTCAGCCTATAGGCTTAGCATATCTGACAGACTCTTTTGTGAACTAGGATGTATACAAGGTCAACAATTCCACCTCACATTTGGTGAGAGCAGTCCATGTACCAGAAACACCTGAATTCCATTAGTGTCATGTCATGATTCAGGATTTTGAATTCTGGAAATTATTGATGTTTTTTCAATTCAGCTGTCCATTTTTCTTGGCTGTGTATATGTGGCTTCATCTCGGCATCCTGTTCTTCTCCACATCCCTCTATTAAATGCCAGTCTACTGTTGAGAGGAGTGAGCTTAGTTATTCTTCAAGAATAACTGTTTCATCTGCTGTTCCATTGCACATCAGAAGCCATTGGCCCACTCCCTGTTCTGCTGCCTTCGAAGAAAATGGCACGGTACCTTTTACAGATTGCAAAGGCCACTCACTTCAGGGATGATGCCATATTGTCCTGGCTTCAGAAGATGCCTTTTGTTAAAGGCACAACCACACTTGTTTTGGCAAGAATCGGTAGTCCTTGGTTTCGTGTCCTGTCTGTCCTGTTTGTCAGCAGTTGATTCAAGGATACTTTGTTGTCTAGTGGCTAACTTTTCCCACAATGAAAGTTAACTCCATATGTAGTTTTTTTCAATGCCCATATTTTCTGTGAAGTAGATTGGTACTGCCAGGAGCTGTCATGTCTCATAGTCATAGCAAAAAAGAAAAATTCCTAAGTTATTAAAACATATTAAATGCCATATTCTGTAGATCTCTGAAGGGTTTGAAGATGACCTGTCTATCTAAAATATCTCTGTGTATACCTAGAAGACTTAACTAACATGGCTATCAGTATGATTATCATAGATGACCAGTAATTAATATATTTTTAATTATTCATTACAATTTTAAATGAGCTGTACAAACATAATACCTTAAACAAGAGTAGAAATATACACAGATAACAAAATTAACTTGAAGTTTGTATCAATAGACTAAAATATATACCAATGTAAAACATTTTAAATGAGTTGTTACTTCAGAGAGGAGGATGGGCATTAAAGACACTTCATATGGAGTTTATCTTCATCTTGGCAAAAATAGCCATTTGGGCAAGAAACTGTTCTTGCCTGGACTGCTTGATTGACTGGATATGCAGGACCCATAGAAAGGTGACCACTAAACTTTGCTTGAAAAAATGGTCCTTCAGGTTCCTACTTCATAGAAGAAACTGCTAGACATTCTACAGGACACTGAGAGAAGTGACCAAGAGACTCTAGCCCTGTGGGTAAAGACAAATGCCCCGACTTTACAAAGGAAAATTAGGTGACTGTCCAGGCTGCCAGCTGTCTCTGTTTACTCTAACAAGACTCCCGAATAATGCTTGCAACCTTCTCCTGGTTCTCAGGTAATATTATATCCTTCTGAGGTCTTTGATGTGGTTGAAGACTAGATAGTTATAGTTTCCTCAGTTATGATAAAAGATAAGTTAAATATAAAACCTTAGACTCACAAATATAAGATAGGATATCTTCTTTAATATTGTAACTGTAATTCTTGCTTGATAATTGTTTTATTTTCTGAAATTTTACTATATGAAAGTTAAAATCTTACTTTTTAAAAAAAAAAAGAAAAGAGGAAGTGCTGTGGGATGTTCTGTATGTCAAATATGTTGCTCTGAATGGTTAAAATAAAGTACTGATTGGCCAGTAGCCAGGCAGGAAGGATGTGGTGGGCGGGACAAGGAAGAGGAGAAGAAAGGGAACAGGAAGACTGAGGAGACACAGCCAGCCACTGCCAGGAGAAGCAACATGTAAAGACAACAGTAAACCACAAGCCATGTGGCAAAGTATAGACTAACAGAAATGGGTTAATTTAAGAGTAAGAGCTAGACAATGGTAGGCCTGAGCTAATCTCCAAGCAATTTATATAATATAAGTGTCTGTATGATTATTTTATATGTGGGTTTTGGGACCACGGGGACTTGGTGGAACCTGGAGAGAAGCTCTCCAGCTACAGGAGATCTTTCCATTTTATGATATGTCCTCCATTTTTTTCTTCAAAGACTTGAAGTTCTTGTCATACAGGTCTTTCACTTGTTTGGTTAGAGTTACCCAAGATATTTTATACTATTTTTAACTATTGCAATGGGTGCTGTTTCTCTGATTTCTTTCTCAGCTTTTGTTTTAAAATCATTTTTGTGTAGGAAGGCTACTGATTTTTTGGGAGGTTAATCTTGTATCTCATCAGATTACTGAAGTTGTTTATCAGCTATAGGCGATCCCTGGTAGAATTTGGGGGGTCAGTTATATATACTAGCACATGATCTTCAAAAAGTGAAAGTCTGACATCTTCCTTTCCCATTCGTATCCCCTTGATCTCCTTTTGTTGTCTTATTTCTCTAGCTAGAACTTTGAGTACTATATTGAAAAGATATGAAGAGAGTGGACAGCCTTGTTTTATTTCTGTATAGTGCTTATTGCTGTATAGTGATTTTATTATGTTTAGGAATGTTTCTTGTATTCCTGATCTCTCCAAGACCTTTATCATAAAGGGGTGTTGGGTTATTTCAAAGGCTTTTTCAGCATCTATGAGATGAACATGTTTTATTTCTTCTTTCAGTTTGTTTATAGGGTGTATTACATTGACAGATTTTTGTATGTTGAACCACCCCTGAATGTCTGGTTGAAGCTTACTTGATGATGGTGGATGATTTTTTTTATATGTTCTTGGATTTGGTTTGTCAGTATTTCATTGAGTATTTTCATATTAATGTTCATGAGGTAGATTAGTCTGCAATTCTCTTTCTTTGTTGCCTCTTTGTGTGGTTTGGGTATCATTGTAACCATAGCCTCATAAAAAGAATTTTACAATGTTCCTTCTGTTTCTATTATGTGGAAGAATTTGAGGAGTATTAGTATTTTCTCTTCTGTGAAATTCTATTAGAATTCTAAGCTGAAACCATCTGGTCCTGGGCTTTTTTTGTTGCCAGACTATGAGTGACTGTTTCTATTTCATTAGGGGATATTGGTGTATTATACCTGTTTATCTGATCTTGTTTTACTTTTGATATGTGGTACCTATCCATAAAATTGTCCATTTCTTTTACATTTTCCAATTTTATTAAGTACAGTACAATTTTATGAATATGACCTAATTATTTCTCTGGATTTCCTCAGTGTCTGTTGTTATGTTCCCTGTATAATTTCTGATTTTGTTAATTTGGATATTATTTGTCTGCCTTCTGGTTATTTTGGATATGGGTTTGTCTATCTTGTTGATTTTCTCAAAAAACCAGCTCTTTGTTTAATTGATTCTTTGTATTGTTCTCTTTGTTTCTATTTCATTGATTTTAGCCCTCAGTTTGATTATTTCCTGTCATATGCTCCTCTTGGGTGCATTTGCTTCTTTTTATTCTAGAGCTTTCTGGTGTGCTGTTACGTTGCTAGTGTGAGATTTCTCCAAATTCTTTATGTACACACTTATTGCTTTCATGGTGTCCCATAAGTTTGGGTATGTTATTCATTAATTTCATTGAATTCTAGCAAGTCTTTAATTGCTATATTTCTTCCTTGACCCATTGTTGATTCAGTTGAGTGTTGTTCAGTTTGCATGGGTTTTATATGCTTTCTGTAATTTGTTGTGGTGTTAAATTCTAACTTTAATCCATGGTGATCTGATAAGATACAGGGGCTTATTATAACTTTTTTGTATCTGTTGAGATTTGCTTTTTGACAGAGTGTATGGTCAGTTTTAGAGAAGGTTCCAGGAGGTCCTGAGAAGACATATTCTTCAGTGTTTCGGTGAAATATTCTATAGATGTCTGTTAAGTCCTTTTGCGTCATTATATCCGTTAGTTCTCCTATTTCTCCTTATAGTCTTTAATTTTCTTGTATGTTTGGTGTTTTGATTATTGTTTGGTGATGGGACTTTTTTTTTTTTTTGGTCCAGTCTATTTGGTGGTCTCTAAGCTTCTTGTATCTTTATAGGCATGTCCTGTAGGTTGGGAAAGTTTTATTCTATGATTTTTTTTGTTTGTTTTCTGAGACAGGGTTTCTCTGTAACTTTGGAGCCTATCCTGGACTAGCTCTGTAGACCAGGTTGGCCTCGAATTCACAGAGATCACCTGCCTCTGCCTTCTAAATGCTGGGATTACAGGCATGTGCCACCACCGCCCAGCTCTTCTATGACTTTTGTTGAATATTTTTTATGTGCCATTGAGCTTGAATTCTTTTTTTAAAAAAGATTTATTTATTTATTATGTATACATTGTTCAGCTTGCATGTATCCTTTTAGGCCAGAAGAGGGAGCCAGATCTCATTATAGATGGTTGTGAGCCACCATGTGGTTGTTGGGAATTGAACTCAGGACCTCTGGAAGAACAGCTAGTGCTCTTAACCTCTGAGCCATCTCTCCAGTCCCTGAGCTTAAATTCTTTTCCATCTTCTATCTCAATTATTCTTATGTTTGGTCTTTTCATGGTCTCTCATATTTCCTGTATGTTTTCTGTTAAGAATTTGTTGGATTTAACATTTTCATTGACCTATGAATCTATTTCCCCTATTGTATCTTCAATGCCTGAGTCTCGTTTCTGTTGGTTATGCTTGGCTCTGTAGTTCCTGTTTATTTACCCAGATTTTCCATTTCTAGATCCCCTAGGTTTGTGTTTCCTTTATTGCCTCTATTTCAATTTTCAAGTCTTGAACTATTTCTTTCACCTGTTTGATTGTTTTTTCTTGGCTTTCTTTAAGGAATGTATTGATTTCTTCCATTTTTTGTTCATCTTTTCTTCAATTTCTTCAAGAGAATTTTTCATTTCCTGTTTAAGGGCCTCTGTCATCTTTAGAAATTATTTTTAAGATCATTTTTTACTGGTTCATATGTATTGGAATTGTGGTTCCTTACTGATCTTTATATTGTTGACTGTTTTTACATTGCTATTTACCCACCTGGGTTTGGCAGGAACAGTTGTTGACACTTGTTATATCGTTATTCAATGAGTCTTTTGTTCCTTTATTATCTGTTTCCTTTGTTGTCTTTTGCCCTGAATGGCCCAGAGTTCTGGTGATTGGCTGGTTGTCAGGTCAAGTAGGGTTGTCTCAGCTGAGGTTTGTGGGCATTTGGGTTCCTAGATGCAGTATATTGTCCAGTTCTTCTGGCTGGTGTGGGCCTTACTTGTGCCTATGGGGTCTGTTCTTCCACCGCTATGGGTGGTACCTGTGCCATTGGAGTCTTTCTTTAGGTTGTGCCTGTGCCTGTTGTTCCAACTGGTGTGAGTGGTGCTTGTACCTGCAGGACCTGCTGATGTTGCTGGAGAGGTCTGCTTATGGGGAGGATGCTCTTCGTCCAACTGGTGTGAGTGGTGCTTGTACCTGCAGGACCTGCTGATGTTGCTGGAGAGGTCTGCTTATGGGGAGGCTGTTCTTCTTCCAATTGGTGCAAGTGGTTCTTGTGCCTCTAGAGGTTGCTGACTTTGCAGGGTATAATTGGCCAGGGGGAGGGTGATGGCATTGGTAGGTCTTACAAGTTACAGGGTCCAGGGGGTGGTGGTAGTGGTGGTGTGGCCTTCCTGCAGGGCCCTTAGCTGCTAGCTAGCTGCTGGGGCTGAGATGGGAGGAGGAGCCTAGGGCCTAGTGATTGGGGCTCTTTAGCTGGGGGACCAGTCGCTTACCTGCTGTAGGATTTCTTTCTGTGTGCTGTGAAAATGTGTTGCTCTGATTGGTTGATAAATAAAATTCTGATTGGCCAGTATCCAGGGGGGAAGTATAGCCAGGATAAGCAGATGAGGAGAATTCTGGGAAGAGGAAGAGCAGAGTCATGAGTCACCAGCCAGACACAGAGAAAGCAAGATGACAAGGCAGAACTGAGAAAAGGTATCAGGCTACATGGCTAAACATGGATAAAATAATGGGTTAATTTAAGTGTAAGAGCTAGTCAGTCATGAGTCTGAGCTAATGGCCAAGCAGTTGTAATTAATATAAGCCTCTGTGTGCTTACTTGGGGAATGCAAGTGGGAGAGATTTGTTCTGATATATATTTGTCCTGATATATTTGTCTAGATATATAGATATATTTCAATTATGTAAATAATCTTCAAACACTTCAAAGATCTACAGAATATAGCATTTAAAATGTTTTAAAAACTTAGGTTTTTCTAGACAATGAGACATAGTTGCTCCTGGCAGCACAGATTTACTTCAAAGAGGTAGATGGACATTGAAGACACTCCACATGACAAAATTTGGGCAAGAAACTGCTCTTGCCTGGACTGCTGATAAACTGGACATACAAGACCCATAGGAAAATGACCACTGAACTTGCCAAAACAGGGTGAAATTGTCCTTCAATTTCCTGCTTCATAGAGGAGACTGCCAGATATTTTATAGGACACAGAGAGAAGCAATTGAGAGACTATAAACCTATAGGCTGAAGATGGATGCCCCAATGTTACAGAGGAACTATGGATGACTGTCCAGGCAGGCAGCTGTCTCTGTCATTCTAGATTTTTAAAAGTTGCTTAGAATGCTCTTCATTTTTGCTTAGGTAATATGATATTCTTCTGAGATCTTTGATGTAATTGAAGACTAGACAGTTATAATTTTCCTTGGTTATGATAGAACTATGACCAGTAATGAATAACTGTATATAACAGCAAAATTGAAGTCATTATACCCAGGGCCAAAGTTCATTCTCAAACTCAATCATCAACAGTTTCAGTGTTCCCTGCAAACTGATGACTGTCTGATTAATGTTAATAAAACCTTGTTTTATACATGTTTTTTAAAAAATTGGTTTTATTTTCAAATTATATGTCTGAGCATGGGTATGTACACATGAGTGCAGGTGCCTTGGCTAGAGGCCACAGACCCCCCTCCTCAGAATGAGTTCTGGGAATATAAATTGGGTTCTATACAAAAGCTTTGTATGGGAGACATGTTTCCAGCCCCTGATTCTTGTCTTTTATGTATGAGGAATGGATGAAAATGTAAACTGTGAGTTTCTAGATATAGTCAAAATACATACATACCCACATAGAAAGAGAGAGAGAGAGTGAGTGAGACAGAGACAGAGACAGACAGAGAGACAGAGAGGGGTAATGCAGCCAAATTATTTATGTAATTTATAATATTAAGTAGATATAAATGAGGAGAGAGCCAAATGCAAGTTTGAGAGCTGAAGATTGTTAAAAATCTAATTAGAGAGTACTAGGGATAAGTTGGATCAAGAGGAATGAGGAGGATGAAGGGCTTCATGATTGACATTAAAATCTTAGTAGAGAGTATCAAGAGACCAGATCCAGAGGGAGGCTTGTCTTCTAAACGATGCAGTTAGATGAAAATAAATAAATAAATGAATGAGTAAATAAGTAAAATCTAAAAGAATGAAGAAAATGTCTGAACTATAGGATACAAGTGTGTGAAAAACTGATTTAAAAAGCAGGTTCTGATACCACATTTAAAACATTTTCTTTCCTTTTTTTTGTTTGGCTTTTGAATTTGCCATAATAGACTGGCAGTAGGAATAAATTTATAGGAAAACAAAATACTGAAATAATTTTGGTATATGTACCTTTTGCTTGATAACAGAATTCCATTGCCATTTACATTCTACATGGCCTTTTTTTTCTGAATGTGGCTAATGATTATTACAAGATGTGTGATGTCTAATTTTATTAGCATGAAGACTCAGGATGGTGTAAACATTACCAAAATATCTGACTTCACCTTTCATCTGTATCTATGTTTGTTGTTGTAGATCAGTGTTGGTTTTTCTTTCTCATTGCACTTTCTCCTTCTGATGAGCTCTCCTCCTCCACTGCCTCTCTTTCTCTTTCCCTTCCTTCTTCCCCTCCCCTCCCATTCTTCTTTTTCTTATTTTTTATCCCTTAGAGTCAAATGGAAACCTTTGGTCAGATTGCTGATTAGAATCCTTTGTCTTGAATGTGTTAGAAACTGAGGGCCATCTTGCCATCAGTAAGAGACAGTAATGATTCCTTATTGTGGTAGAAACCAAGACATAGATGAAGTGTTGCTTAGCATCATTTTACGGTGAGGAGCAAGATGTGTGGACTGGACTATGCAGCTCATCTATCAGAGAGTAGCAGAGTACAAGGAGGAGAGCTAAGATGTGACACAGGTATTTTTGTTTGACTCTTACTTAATTTGGAATATATTTAAAAGCTAGAATGTACCAGCACTCATGGTTCATTTTATAAAATAAAATTCATTAAATTCATACATGGAGAATCTGATAGAAAACATTTTAATGGACTGAATATTCTCTGAACTTTTTCACTGTTAGTTATTTCCCCTTCCAGAATGTTTGGTTTGGATGGATGGGGCTGGCTGTGAGCTTCAGTTTATGAGTTTGTGACTAGGCTGCCTAGAGCCTATTTCAAGATGGATATATGGTAACTATCATACAATATCATTTTTATTAGAGGTTCTATCTGTGCCAAGATAACTTGACCTTGTGTAATTGTCTTTTCTTCCTTAATTGTTGAGACAAAGCTTAGTACATTTGACTCTCATCCTTTTTTCAGTATTGCTTTCTTTTGAGATAATACTGATTTTCCTTTGAGGTTATATTGTGCTGAAAATTGAAAGGATTTTTTTTTTCAGACCAGATGATACATTGCATTTTGCTATTACTAAGCTTGATGAATAAGATGGATTGCTAACATGATGGAATATGTTTTAAAAATCATGATCTATCTATAACCCTGTAACCCTACAATGATTTTGTGGAAGTTCATTTCAATTGCCAGATTTCACATTTATTATTTATTTTATGTAACAGTGTGGAAATTTAAATTCACTATATTTTTTTCAAACATATTGGATAGCTAGTAAAATTCCTAGTAGCATCCATTATGGTTTGAATGTGTCCCTTCTAAATGCCTATGTTAGGAACTGGGTGAAAATATTAAAAGGTGGGACCATTGTTAATTGATTAATCCATGAGGACATAACTCCCATTTGTGGTGCTGTTATGCAGTCCACTGTTTGGAGGTATTATGGATGTCCCGATTTTCTTTCTGTAGCTGTGGTAAAACTCTCTGACTAAAAGCAGCTTGGATAAAATTTTATTTATTGCCGTGCAGTGTGGCACATGCCTTTAATCCCAGAACTCGGTAGAGAGGCAGGCGGAACTCTGTGAGTTCAAGGCCAGCCTGGTCTACAAAATGAGTTCCAGGAAAGGCTCAAAGCTACACAGAGAAACCCTGTTTCAAAACAAAACAAAACAATAAAATAAAACAAAAGAGTTTATTTAGTTTATATTTCCAGACCATGATCAGGACTGAGATTCAAGGCAAGAGCTTGAAGCAGAAACCATGGAAGAATTTTGCTTGCTGGTTCCCTCATTTGTAGCTGAATATTTTTTTTTGTCCCACCTGGTCTGCAGCCACTCAGACCCAAGTAAACACACAGAGGCTTATATTAATTAAAAGTGCTTGGCCATTAGCTCAGCCCATTTCTTTAATTTATATGTTGCCACTTGTTCTGTGGCTTTACCTGTGTGCCATTGCATGCAGCTCCCTGGACAGCAGGCTAGCATCTCCTCTCTCAGCCTTCCTCTTCCCAGAATTCTCCTTGTCTGCTTATCTCACCTATACTTCCTTCCTTGCTACTGGCCAATCGGTGTTTTATTAAACCAGTGTATAAAAGCATTATCCCATAGCACTCACTGGTTTGCTTTTTAATGGATGCTCTGCTGGCTTTTTTTTTATATAGCCCAGGACCACCTTCCTGTGGATGTTATCAACCACATTAGTCTAGGCCCTCTCACATAAATCAACCAAGACATCCCTTCACAAACATGCCTGTAGATCAATAAGATGAAGTTAATTACTTGATTAGCCTTCATTTCTCAGTAAACAAGCCTAGAAAATGTAATAAGCATGCTTGGATACAGTGGCAATTCTGGATGATAGTTATGGGTGGTTCTAACATGGAGGGAATGTTTTCCAGGTGCTTAGAGACAGCAGGACCAGAGCGGGACCTATAATGGACAGGGCCCAGTGCAAACTCCTCTTCTTTGAGTCTGAAGGAGAAACTGTCCTGGGAATTGATGTCACACATGTTCACCAAGTCTTAACTGTGTTCAACTGGTTCAAGTTTGTATCCTGCAAGTCTTCTTTCAGTAATTCACACTGTGACCTTGTATAAAGAAGGCAATTATTCTCTTCCCTAGTCCCCACATCAGAAAATGGATAATTATAATTCTTGCTTCTGGGGATTATCAGGAGTCCTAAGCAAGTTAATAAATGCAACAAAATGTTAAGTGTTAAAGGAGAATGATGAGAATTGGCACAGTGTGTAAGACTGTTTCCTGTAAACACATGAAGGATCCATGTTCAAATCCCTAGGACCATGTGAAAAGCCAGGCATGTTTGTGACTGCCTGCAAACCTGACATTGGGTGTTTTGAGAGGGGTGGATTATGAGAGCCTGGTGGCCAGACAGCCCAGCCCAAATAATTGATTCCAGTTCAGCAGGAGACTTTGTCTCAGGGTAAGAAGGCAGAAAACAACAGAGGAAGGCAGCACTCTGGATGTTCTATTAAAGTCTTTGAATTCACAGATACACTACTGACATAATTAGACAACACAGGCACACACACACACACACACACACACACACACACACACACACACACCAGCTATACTGTACAGCCATGCCATGATGTCTGTTCTTGACATGATGATCAATAGACTGACTCTAAAATTGTAAGCAAGCCCCAATTAAATCTTTTGTCAGAGAGTAGCCTTGGTCATGGTGGCTCTTCTCATTAGTAAAACAGTATCTAAGACCCTCTTCAAGGACATCATCTGTGCATATAAATACATTGTTATCTGTTGAAATGTAAAAATCATGTGTCAATGATAAACGACTTTATTAATGACCACTTGTAAGAAATATGTGAAATTCTTCCTGAACTAAGGGTCTGGGAGTGGAAACTGTCATGTCTGGGTTGTTTGCTCTCAGCTTCCCAGATTACAGCCATATAGGGCTGCTCTAGTCTTCCTGCAGATGTCCACTCTATCCCTTTCCACACATGGCTTCCGGGAATCCTATTGGCTTTCATATGCTTTATGTTACCATCCCCCCTTTCAACCAATTAACACCAGATAGTCTTGAGGTTAACATGGAGCTTATTGACCAAATTCGCCTCCATGCTGAGCAACTCTAATGTTTTATACACATGATTTTTTTTTTTACTGTGAAACCTAACAACCTGCTCTCTCATCCCTCTATCCAGATCCTACTCCTGTTTTGTTCCTGACTTGAAGATGTCAGGTAGGAAAAGAAACTTTAATGTTTGTTTAATTGGACAGCTCACTAAATTGGGAAGCATCAAAACAATGTGGTATAAAGGGGAAAGTGCTGCTGCCCTAACGTGGTCTCGGCTCTGACATTTCCTAGGGTTGTGATTTGGACAGAGTATATCCTCATCCTCTCACTAAATGTTCTTTCACCTTCCTTTGTGAGATAACAGGCTGGCAGAGCTCAGGGCTCCCTGAAGTATTGAGTCTTAAGGAGCATGATAAAGAGAAGGAAACCAGTGAGTTCCAGGGACTGTTTCAGCTGAAGCAGAGAGAGAGATGGTGGGTCTATCAGGAGAACTGAGGGCCAAGACACTTCCCTCAACACAGTTTTTCCATAATAATACTTCACATTTGGTACTGGTCAACATTAGTGGTGAGATATGAGAGAACTCAAGAATATATCTGGCAATGTTCAATCAGCGGCTAAGATTGACCTACATTTTCTAACTAGGCAGATGTTCCTTCCTCCTCTGTGGCTGCCAAGTGTACTGAGTAGGCACATTACCTTCCTGTTCCACAGAGGATACACAGCTCAGGTTTAGAGATGAGCTCAATGACAACAGTTTTCATTTCCCAGGTTGTTCAAATCTTAGAACATGGTTTCTTTTTTCTTTTTTTCCATTGTTGGTATTCTGCAAGGTGGAGGCAGACTCCTGAGATCATAGTAAACATCCCTCTCATTTCCTCTCCCTTCCAAAGATAAATCACTCTTACCAGGGCACTCAGGTGTTCTCGCAGATATCAGATGGTCACACTCAGTTTTCATGGCACCCTCCACTCAAGAAGACTTTCTTACACGATTGTGAATATCTCCTGGTTCTTGTACTGATGTGAGTGTTGAAGCAGGTGAGCAGCTTTTCTGGGTGCATCATCTCACTAGGTTGCACAGCACAGATCCCCCTAACTCTGAGCACCATGACTGTCTCCTGTCATTATTTAATGCTCTCTGAGATGATGTGCTCTTCTGGGAAACAGTACACTAAGGTGCTGTATGTGCAATGATCCATATAGGTATTGAGAGTGGAAGAAAAATACCACTGTATTTATTTCCTGTTTTAAAGTTCAGGATGATGGCCTATTTTCTCAAGGTTCTGTGGATCCACTAACTCTATCTGCTGCCTCCTGAGTGTGCTGAGATGACAAGAGTACACTGTGTCAGCTTAGCTATCCTTCTTGATAGCTGATGTCTGTGAATGTACCAGTTGATAGGAGAGTGAGGACCTTCCTTTCTCCAGGCAATGGGACAAAAAGGGATGTGGGATATCAGTGTGTGTCTCTTCTCACTCCAGGAACTTCTGAAACCCTGCATGGAGAGGTCAAGTTTCCTCAGGACCTCAACTAGCCATCTGGAACTTTTCTGTACATCTTAGTCACTCTGCTCTACTTCTTTAGACTCCTTGTGGTGAAACTCAGAAAGGCCCCAGAATATTGAAACTCTCTTGCCCCTGGAAAAATGTCCCAAATTCTCAAGGTGAGTCTTCATTGATTATGTGGCTGACCTAAAATCTCCAGAGCAGCAGGGAGATACTTAGAGAAAAGCCACAATCATGACCCTGGGTAGGATGGAAGCTGATGCTGCCTCAGCAAAGCAGAACAGAGGAGAGGGATGGCAGGAAATGGGGTTCAAGTCATGCATGAGATACTGCTGCCTCTCCTCAGTTATTTTCTTTCCCTCTTTTCTGACATTTAGAACTGTTTTAACTCTTCATTTTGGGGTTTTGTATTGCAGACTCTAAATGAAGCCTTCAAAAGAGCTGAGACTCTGAAGAGCAAACTCCTAAGGCAGAATTCCAGGGAGTATGAAGGCTCCCTGCAGATATGGTGAGTGTGTGAGCTTGGAGGAAGGATTGTGTGTCACCTCGTGAACCTGTGTCCTGGGACTGTGTTGTGTTGTTGTTTCAGTAAGTCTATGATCCAATGGATAGGCTCCACACTCTCTTACACACACATGCACTTTATCCAGAGAAGCCAACACACACACACACACACACACACACACACACACACACACACACACACACACACACACACACAAAGTGCAGTAGGGCACTGAGAATATTGAGACTTCGTTGTTACTGAAGATGGCTCTATAGGAACTGACTAAGGTGGTGGTGGCTGTTCTCTATAGAACTGGTGCTCCATGGGCCTTATGCTGAGATGTCATACCTAAATAGGCCTGTACTATGTTCATCTTGTTGTTGGTAAGGCTTTCTCTTCTGGGATTTGAAGATGTAGCCTAAATCTGTTTCTCCTTCGCTAGAAGAAAAAAGAAGATGAAGAGGCAAAAAAACAAGGCATTCTGGGAGGATAGAAGAAATCTCAAACAAAACTCTCCAGACTTCTCCAAATTCAGCTCTCTTCTGGATAGGTTAGTGCATGGTGGAGAGGTGGGTCCCAGCTTGACATCAATATCAACAAAGCCTGAAGAACCTTCAGAAGGAAGCACACCTGTGAAACAAGTGGTGTGTGGCCCACAGGAAGCCATTGAGGAGATACCACCCACCACTTCATCATACAGTCATTGTAGGGAGGACAAGATGGTGAAAAGCCCAGGTAACTCACCACAGGTCCATGACTTGGAAATGACTTGTGTATAAGTCTTTGCCATTGCATCTGGGTCAGCCACACAAAACTGACACTGCATCTCTCCAGTAAAGTAAGGCGGTGCTGGTGCACAGGTGTCTGAGGTCTAGAGCACTGAGCAACACAGAGAATGTCCCTTGCCCTTGTCCATGTCCTCACCCATTTACTTCCATGGATCCACTTTGCTGTGGCAACAGAAACTCGTGTGATGAATGTTGTCTCATTCCTTCCTGCCATCTGACTGTCTTGTCAAAATAACCTTTAACTTAGTTTACCCAGATAAGTTTCCTCAAAACTTGTTGGACTTCAGATCCTCATCTTTTCTGAGCTCTGTAGAGATTTGAAGAAGCACATTAAGAAAATACTGACTCATCTTCCTTCATAAGGAATGTGCTGTGCATTGTTACTTTATGAATGTCAGACTCTCAGATAATCTTAGGACATAGTGGAGAGATGTGAGGGCAACAGAATTTCAGGTGCATGAGATTATGTTTTCAGAATTTGGTAGACTCTCACAGGAAATCCTCAAGTAGGGGCAGAGAGATGATGACTCTGTGGGTGAAGCACTAGCAGTGACAGTGTCAGAACCTGAGATGGAATCTCCAGAAAGCACGTGACAATGGGGTGTGGTTGGCCACCTCTGCATTCAAGGTTCTCTCCAGGTGAGATGGGACAGGGAGTCAGGAGAAGACCTGGTTTCTCACAGCACAGCTAGCTGGGCAGACACAGAAGCAGAGAAGTGATTCTTTTGGACCACAGGGGCCAGGGAAGATCAGCACTCCAGGCAGTCAGTTCACACTTGCAGTTCATACATAAAGGATTTTAAAAGGGAAATTCACAAATATTGCAGAAAAGTAGTTTCCAAATATTTCAGCTAATATTTTTTTTCTCCATTTATAACATCTGGCTTTAGATCCTGAATAAGCCTGACTTTAGATCCTGCTGCCTCAGAAAGCAAATGCTGGAATTGCAAGTGTATATCACCAGGTGTGTGTTTTCAAAAGTTTATAAAGTATTGGTTGATTCTTGTCTTATCTTGCATAATTCAAAATCTCTTCTTAATGAGGAGGAGCCTGAAACCAAATTGCAATGCTCTGTCTCAATTAGGCCCAGGTGAGAGAGTTGGTCTTTCCCAGCTGTGAACCCATACAGTCAGCAATCCATATATTTTCAGATGCAGGTGAGAGAGTCAGCCTTTCCCAGGCATGAGCCTGTGCAGTCAGCAATCCACACATCTGTATAATATAATCAAGAAGCAGGAGTAAGTTGTTTAGTTCTTATGGGACTGGGAGAAATAATCAGGAAATGGATGACTGGTGCCAGCTATTTGAACAACCTGTCTCTGGCTTTTCTGGGCTAAGTGCACCTATCTTCCCTAATGGTTGGAGTCTTGAGCTGAAACTTTCTAGGGTGATATGCACAAAGATTGTCCTGATGTTCCATGGTCTCCTCCTTTCCTCTAACATGCCCTGTTTGAGACAGTGAGTGTTGTTTTGATCTTGAGACAAGTCTCTGTGTATGTTTCCATGACACTGAAATCTTTGATGGTATTTCCCATGTCCTCACAGCTCTTGGGAAATCTAGTCTACATGACTGACTGAGCATGCCCACAATAGGCTTTCTTCAAGGTGGAAGCTATGGAATACTAGTAATTTGGCTCAGTCATTGTCTGAAAGGCACAGGCCATGGCAGATACTCAATCTCAATACCCATGTAGACCAAGGAAAACAGAAGTCCAGACCTGAGATTGTAGAGGCCAGCAGACCTGGAGATATGAATAAAAAATAAAGAAGATGTGTCTGTCCCTAGAGATACACAGCAGAAGTTTGCATTTTCTCTGCCTGTTTGTCCTGTTTAGCTCCCATATGCCTTTATGTTACCCACCATAGTTGCCATAGTTGAGAGGGCACTTTGCCAACTGATTCTGTGAATCCAAACAGAAATTTCTTTATAATCAACTCTTGGTCACACCCACAAATATGTTCTTTCATCTACTCAAGCTGATAGTAAAGGCCATGCTCACAGCTACCACTCAGCTGTGGCCAGAGCTTGAAGAAGAAACTCCCTGCCTATTTTGTGGTTCCATGATGGGGAGGGGGGCTGCTGGAGAGAATACCAATGACTTTGTGTTTTTCCTCCAGGCTGCCAGAATGAGTTCTTCTCAGGGACACCAGGCCCTATAACCTCAGACTTCTTTCTCTTTTCCATTGCAGTTCCAAACTCAAAGGCCTCCACCCTGTGGTCCTTCCACAGGATTTGTGGGATCAGTTCCTGCATTCTGCAAAGAACAATACCCAAAAAGGAATAGAAACATGTGGAGTCTTATGTGGTATACTGGTAAAGATATGAAAACTCCTTGATCTCAGACTGTTTGTTCCCCCTTGGCTTCCCATGACTCCCTGAAAACATATCCAGTGGCTGTGTCCATACATATCACTCCACAGAAAGGACCATGGATGACAAGGCCTGGCCATCTTTAATTTGATGATTTTGCAATTGGTTGTTTTTCAGAGTCCCTTGAACTGAGCAATTTGCTTCAAATCTATAGTTAGAAATTTTCACTCTAGTGGTGCCTAGTACCTGTAACACCAGTCATTGGCAAACTGAGGCTGGAGGATTCTTGCAAGTTCAAACCTGGCTCACATACAGAGTGAGACATTGAAGTAAAATCAGGCAGGCTGGCAGGCAGAATGTCAGGTATAAGACATGGAGACAGGCATATTGAGTAATTCTAAAAGGAGGAGGACTCAGTTCCTTCTGTAGCCTGGTCTGACCACCTACTCTGTGGTAAGCCTTGGAATATAAATTAAACACTTCATGATCCTCAAGCAGACCTACTGGCTGCTCCAGGGAAGACCCTAGTCCCAGGAAGTGCTAGGAGGTACATGTCAGTTTCATCTTATCCTTTGTGCCTTTATATAGTACCCAGTGAAGCACTGGAGCAGTTAAGGTGGAGAAACACTGAGGTGAGGGAGAAGGATGAGAGTCAGTCACTGGGGTAGCGGCTTCACTTACTTGTGTTATGAGAGAGTGGAATTGACAGAGCCAGGAAACTGTAACAAGTTGTTTTTTCTTGGCAGGTAAAGGAAGAATATCATGTCACTCATAATTCTTATGCAGAATTGAGAGCCTGACTATTGTCATGCTGAGAATGATGAGGTACTCTTTTTTACTCAAGAAGAGCTGAGGCTTCTTACCTTAGGTTTTTTTCTTTTTCTTCTTTTTTTTATAATTTAATTTAATTTTGCATATCAGCCATCGATTCCCCTGTTCTCCCTCCTCCTGCCTTCCCCCCCACATTCCCCCCATCCCCTTCCCACCATTCCTATCTCCTCCAGAGCAAGGACTCCCCTAGGGATTCACTTCATCCTGGTGGATTCAATCCAGGCAGGTCCAGTCCCCTTCTTCCAGACTGAGGAAATTGTCCCTGCATAAGCCTCAGGTTCCAAACAGCCAGCTCATGCACTAAGGACAGGTCTGGGTTCCCACTGCCTGGGGACCTCCCTGAGAGTTCAAGCTAATCAACTGTCTCACTTATCCAGAGGTCCTGATCCAGTTGGGGGCTCCTCAGCTATTGGTTCATAGTTCATGTGTTTCCATTAGTTTGCCTACTTGTCCCTGTGCTTTTTCCTAGCTTGGTCTCAACAATTCTCACTCATACAATCCCCCCTGGAGCGATTCAGGTCTGGAAGGTACAAGAGCAAAATGCTCCATGGCTCAGAACACTGTAAAAACAAAGTAATATCCAGAGTGTCTTAAGTGATTACTATGAAAGCCTCTCTTTAAGGTTACATCTAATTAACACCAGCTGCTCTTAAAAGACATGCTGACACCACTGCTGGGTTCCTAAGACAAATCCTCAAAAACTGAGCTAAAGAGCCAGAGGTGGAAGAAATTCCACACCAGACACAATGGCATGTTACTCAGAACTCCTCAGCAGAGCTGGTGTTTTGAAAACAATGAATCATCCTGTTTTCTTTTGTAATTTTTGTGCACTGATGGTTTGTTATCCCATAGGGACTGGTGTACACTGGTCTTAGCACACTCCCAATTTGTTCCTCACAATGATTGATCTGAACAGACCTAATTTTTTACTTAATTCTTCTTCCTAATTTTTACTACTGCTAAGCTCCTTTACCTCATTAGGTCATCCTACAAGAAAGGGATCCAGACAGAATGAGTTATACAGAGAGGGAGCTACAAATACCAGGACAAGAAGACTGAGAAGGAGGAGGAGGTACAGGAGGAGGGAGGGAGGAAAGGGAGGAGGGGAGATGATTAGGACTGACAAAGAAGACAAGGTCTCACAGGACAATGATGGTGATGACTAGGAATAGTGGGAGGAGTTCCACATGGTCTATGAGGGAGGAAGAGTCCTGCAGAGAGGAGGAAAGGAGGGGACAAGGGTAGAAAGGAGAAGAGGAAAAGAAAGGGAAAGACAGGGGACAGGAGGAGAGAAAGAGGAAGGAGACTTGCGGGGATGTCTGCTTGACTGTGATTTTACTTTTTCTCATTTCAGAGTTGCAATTTTCACACTGACACCTTTTGGATTAAAAGAAATATCATTGTGCCTCCAGAGATGATTCCATTGCCATATACAGGACTCAGATCTTTTCTGTATACCTACCTATATACAAGAAATCAAGGCCATGTTCCCAGCCATGACATAGGGTTGATAAGGTTTATCATCCTTGTTGACCCTCGTGGAAGTTCATCCTCATCACTCTCCTTCCTAGAAATCCATAATAACCATGTATGTAGGAAGCAGTGGGCAGTGAAAATAAGTTTCTCATATTTGCAACCTGGCCATTTCCAGTTTTTGAGGGTGATGACCACCCTGACCATTTTTCCTGATAACTGGGGATACTAATACTAAATATTTTACAGATGGTTGAGAGGATAAGGGAAGAAGGATTGGGGGTGGGCTCAGGGGCAGAGTGTGTCCTCAGCATGCTTGATACCCTGGATTTCATCCCTAGTAACAGGGGGGAAAGAAATAACCCACAAAATATGGAATCCATTAGCTTATACAAAGCTTATTACTTGTTAATTTGTTCTTTAGCAATGTCAGTTACTAGGTTTCAGTCAGTGATATGAATGCCAAGGAAAAAGCCATGTAAGATAGGTAAATTAAGCATATTTCATTCTGGAGTCTTGTCTAGAAAGTAGAGCTTTCATCTGCCTAGGGAGGTGTTTTCTTCTCCCAGGTTGTGTCTGTGACAACACACTTAGTGTGATCAGGCCTTAGGGCATCAGATCAGCCTCAGAACAATGAGATTCTGGCATTATACTTTTCATTAGCCTGGACTTTTCAATTCACTCTGATTCAGAAGAAATGCAGCAACATAGTGAAAGGACCAGAACCCAGTCCTATAAAATATATGAGTGAGGGATGCAGCCACAGAAATTGAAGGAAGGCTGAGATTCTGGGATCAGAGTGCTAATTCCAAGTGGTAGAATTCTGTGCATATGTTTTATGTGTATCATAATCAATACATATGTATATTTGCATATACTTTGTGTCATGCTCCTGATTGTAATAGTAAAGCAAAACCTAACGACTCAGCATTCTTTTATGAAACATATGCATAATTCATTATTTTTGTTTACTTTTGTAACTTCATTGTGCAGTCTTTTAAAAATAGGCACTGCTTTGATTTTAATTCCGTGTCCCTGTGAGTTTCATATGTGAGTTCAGTGCTTGTGTGGTTAGAAGTAGTTGTCAGATGCCTTAGATCTGGAGTCAAGCCATTATACACTACATATTTTCCTGCAAGTTCAGTGAGTGTTGCTAAACACTGGGCCATATCCCAGTCCCTATTTTCTAGTCTCATGGATCAAACCAGGCTTTCAGTTGAGTGTGGGAAAGATCATTCTAACAGGTCTGTTAAAAATACATAACTCTATCTTGGGATACAGTAATGATTAGTTACTAGGATGTTGAGAGAGATTGTACAATTTAAAAAATGCCTAGAACACCAGTTCCCAAGTTCCCAGCTATAAAATCCCCTCCCAAACCTGGGCAGGAGAAAACACACTTACCTATAGGACCAGCACTCAGGAAGCTGCAGCAGGAGATCACAAGTTTGAGGCCAATATAGCCAGGATTTCAGATTGATAAATCCTTATGACTCTGTATGCCAGGTGTGAGCATCCCCTTTAGAACCATTAGGTCACCTTTACCATCTGATTGACATCATGACTCCAATACTGCGCTGAACTTCCTGGTCCCTTTTAATAAAGGAATATTTCACAAGTGAATCTGGAAAATAGATACAAATACAAGTGGGGAGACACTGACTCCAACCATGTGGAGAACTTGGTGTAAACGTTGGGTGTCAGATCTTTTGACATTGCCTCTATTGACATCAGGATTTCACCTCTAAGCTGAGCACTATCTAACTTCAGTGATGGTTAAATTAGAAGCTTATTGCTGGGGATGTGGCTCAGTTGGGAGAGTGCTCCTGTTTCAAGCACCAGGCCCTGGACTCATTTCCCTGCATTACTGAAATATGCCATGATGGTATTTGCCTATAATCCAGCACTGGGGAGCTAGTGGCAGGAGATATGTTCAGGAATCTCCTGGGGAACCTAGATTATGTGGTCTAGCCTGGGTCACATGAATCTCTCTTTTGGTACAATATAAAAAGAATAAGTTGTTTCAAAACATGTGTTTTCCTTTCCTTAACTACATTTCCTTTAATTGCAGAACTTTAGCCATGTCACCATCCAAACCTCAAGGTGACTATCATAGATTTGCTATGATTTGAATCCCACACGACTATATAAGGGGGAATGTGTGTGTGTGTGTGTGTGTGTGTGTGTGTGTGTGTATTTTGTGTATATGTCAGTGAATGTAGGGTGGTGTATGTATCTGTATATCTGTTCAACCTATGTCGTGTATGGTACATCTGTATCATGTTTTTTCCCTGTTGTGTATGGATGGCACAATGTGCTTATTGATGGATCCCAGAGGAAGACACTGATGTGTGCTCTATTAATGAATCTTGTTTTAAGGTAGAATAGTGTAGTAGGAGTTCATAGTAATTAGAAATTGATTTTATTAGATAGGTTTTTTGTTATTAGTTTTAGATGATATTTTATGGCCAGGAACCACCAATGCACAATTTCACATAGAAACTGAAGTTCCTGATGCAGACTGCATGGTGTTTCCCTAGGTGAGATGTTGCACTGTAGTCTAGCAGCCAAACACCATGAAACCTAGGGAAATTTGTTAGAGTTTAAAAGGGAATATTCTATTGATGGGAATTCTCTCCTTGGCTATGAGGAGAACCTTGGGGCATCACATGTGGGGCTCTTTATTGACTGAACTTTTGACTTATGATGATAAGTGATTTTATCTTGTCTGGAATAAGCTCCAGGGCATCTTGCCTGGAATAAGGACCTCTGGAACAAAGTGTACCACCTCACAAGCCCGGAAAGACAAGAGAAGATGAGTGCAGCCCTGTGGACTGTGTCATAGTTGTCTAATGTAAAACAGCTTGAGGTACCCCTCCTTCCCTCATAGATGATCCAGTCTGGAAACCAAGTTGTCCTGATAATCATCCTCCTGACTGACAACTCTGGCCAGCAAACATAACACAATACAATTCTAAAGGATGTCTGGCCAAAAGAGAGTAATCTGCTTGCCCTGAAAAGCCTTCATTGAAGTTTGTAAAGTTCCCTATTTGTGATGAACTCACCACTGAGGCTTATGCTTGCTTCAGTCCTCCAACAAAAATGGTGTCCTGCACAAGGGATGATGGGACAAATTCACTGCCAGTGATAGACTGGCAAACGAAGCTCACCATGAGCTGTGCTCAGGCACATATTCTCTGTTCATGTTGGCCCTGTCTAGAAATTTTCCATAAATTTCACAGAAACTTGTATTTTCTTTATATAAGTGTATTTTGAAATAGATGTGTAGTTTCTTAAAAATGGTATTTAGTTCTATAATTAAAGTTGAGCTTTGTGTCAAGCTCTTGAGTCTTCTGTCTGATCAGGAATCATAAACCATGTTAAGTGAGAGGTGTGATTGCCAGCCAATAGGATTAGCAGATACTTGTGGGCAACCTTGACCTAGTTGCTTATTTCTCCTTTATGTCATTACCCCTTTATCTGCCTTTCATTTTTTATTGTGACTGGATCTCAGTGTGAAGCAGTGTCTACTCTGAAATTCATTATATAGTTCAGGCTGGCCTGGACTTTACAAAAATCCACCTGTTTCTGCCTCCCAAGTGTTGTGATTGAAGACCTTTTATTACTCTGATTATAAAGTTTAAATTTATTATTTGACATTGTTCTGTGTGTCTATAATTTATCTTGATCATACTTAGTCCTCACCTCCCCCAGCCATGCTCCTGCAACCCCATCTGAAACCCCTATTCTAAACTTGTCAGGCTTGGTGTCAAGGTTCTTGTACGAAGCCAAGTTGCCTGCTCCATTTTCTATTTTGAACAACCCACTGAGTTTAATCAGCATTTCTTGCATGTACATGTTTGTGTGGTTCTATTGGATCCTGGCCACCTTCCCATTATCTACACTCTTAAAGAAAAAAAAATGACTCCTCCTCTCCCCCAAACAACTAGCAATCAATAGTTGCTCAGTTAGGGGCAGAGCACTAGTCCCTATGCCAGGCATTCTATAATACTGAAGGGCTCCTTTTGAGAAGCTTTAGTGGAGGTAACCATGGCTGCTTGGCTTGCCTTACTGAAATGGCCTTGTCCTGTATGGAAAAGAGGTTTGCACAGAATCCCCCAGCTTCCACCTCTTAAATTGTTTCAGTATCATTTTACACCATGCACTCTGAGTGGTGAGGTGTGTGTGGTGGTGGTCGGGGTGACATAGATGTCTCAGAGGAACCAAACACTCAACACTTTTCTCAACTGTTTGACAAGTAAATGATTCAATGTATTAACCACTACCCATGCCATGAAGCTTCTCTGACTAATGGGAAAGCAGCACAAATCTTTGGACTCATACATAAGTATTTGGGAGGCATTTTGACAACATGTCCATTTAGGAAAAATGACAGTAGCATGTTTCCCCATGAGCCTTTATGCCCCATTGTGTGGTCTTAGCACTAAAATTATGGCATCCACATGAATTGCATCCTGGGAAGAGTCCAAATACCCAACAAGAATGTGCTTGGTTACTATCATAGCAATAGTTCCATGATTGTATCTGTGGGCATATCATCTGCAGCAGGTCAGCAGTAAAGTATGTAGAATCCACAGTTAATTGGAACACTGACGCTTACTTTCTCCAAGCACTATGCATAGCACCACCCTGCACAAAGAAAGCTAGGCAGCATGGAGGATGTTTGCCAGTCAGTTTCAGCTGACTTCTCCTTGTGCTAAGACCAAAAGGTGGTGTCTTCAACAGTAGGGTCTTACCGTCTACTTCTGGTGTGTAACCAAGAGAAATAGTAACAGGCTGTATTGTTTTAGAAGCCTCAGGCCTCCCTGACTAAAGATGCATGGGAAGTATCTCACAGTGGGTACTTGAATTTTTCTATGATAATCCATGAAAGCAGCATGAGAACACCATACAGGTGTTCTCTCATATGAGTCATCCTGTTTGCTTTCTTCTTATGGCTCGGGATCATCATCTTGAGCATTGAAACCTTTCCAGAGTCCCAGACTACATCCAACTTAATGGTTCAGTTACCTAGATACCCATCATGATATGTTTGCCTATTGACTCATCCAGGATCAGACATAGGCTAGTCTGTAAATCTGCATCTGATAGGGAAATTTCTTTTTTTTAATTTTTTAAAATTCATTTTACATATCAACTACATATCCTCCTCTCATCCTTCCTCCTGCTCCCACCCTAACTTTCCTTTCCTAACCTACACCTTATCCTCTCCTATAAAATGGAAAGTTCTCCCACATAGGGACAGCTAAGCCTGGAACATTCAGTTGAGCCAGGACCAAGCCCCTCCTCGCTGCATCAAGAGTGAACCAAGTGTCTGACTATACGTAATAGGATCCAGAAAGCCAGCTCATACACCGAGGATAGATCCTGATCACACTGCCAGGGGCCCCTCAAACAGACCCAGCTACACATCTCTTTCCCCTATGCAGAGAGTCTAGTCGGGTCCCATGCAGGTTCAACAGGTGTCTGTCTAATTTTCAAGAGTTCCTATGAGCTTGGTTCAGTTGTCTCTGTAGATTTTCCCATCATGATCCTGATTCCCCTTGCTCATATAATCCCTCTTCCTACATTTTGGCAGGAATCCTGGAACTCAGCCTGGTGTTTGGTTGTGGATCTCCTCATCTGCTTCCATCAGATATGGAATGAATCTCTATGATGACAGTTAGGGTATTCACCAATCTGATTACCAGGGAAGGCCAGTTCAGGCACCCTCACCACTCTTGCTAGTAGTCTAATCTGGCGCCATCTTGTGGATTCCTGGGTATTTTTGTAGCACCATGTTCCTCCCTTACCCCATAAGGTCTCCTACTATCAAGATAACTCTTTCATTGCTCTCCTACTCTGTCACACTCTCATTCCATTTACTCATGTTCTCATCCACCATTCCCTCCCCTCTAATGCCCCCCATGCCCAGTTTGCTCATGTATATCTCCCCTGTTTCCCCTTCCCATGATGATTCGTATGTCCCTCTTAGTGTCCTCCTTGTTTCCTAGCTTCCCTGGAAATGTGGGTTGTAGTCTGCTTATCCTTTGCTTTACATCTAGTATCCATTAATGAGGGAGTGCATACCATGTTTGTCCCTCTGAGTCTGGGTTAACTCAATCAGGATGATATTTTCAAGTGCATCTATTTGTCTACAAGTTTCATGATGTCATTGTTATTTACATCTGAGTAATACTCCATTGTGTATATGTACCACATATTCTTTGTCCATTGTTCAGTTGAGGGGTATCTATGTTGCTTTCAGGTTCTGGCTATTATGAATAATGCTGCTATGAACAAAGTTGAACAAGTATTCTTGTGGTCTGACTGAGCATTCTCTGGGAATATGTGCAAGCATAGTATCATTGGGTCTTGAAGTAGGTTGATTCCCAATTTTCTGAGAAACTGCCCAACTGATTTCCAAAGAGGCTGTACAAATTTGCACTCTCACCAACAGTGGAGGAGTGTTCTTTTTGCTCCACATCCTCTCCAACATAAGCTGTTATTAGTGTTTTTGATCTTAGCCATTCTGACAGCTGGAAGATGGTATCTGAGAGTCATTTTGATTTGCATTTACCTGATGACTAAGGATGCAGAGCAGTTCCTTAAATGTCTTTCAGCCATTTGTGATTCTTCAATTGAGAATTCTCTGTTTAGATCTGTAGCCCATTTTTAATTGGATTATTTTGTATTTTGCTGTCTAGTTTCTTGAGTTCTTTATATAAATTTAGAGATCAGCCCTCTGTGAGATTTTGGGTTGGTGAAGATCTTTTCCAATTCCAATAGGCTATTGTTTTATCTTATTTCCTATGTCCTATGCCTTACAGAAGTTTCTCAGTTTCAGGAGCTCCCATTTATTCACTGTTGTTCTCAGTGTCTATGCTACTGGTGTTATATTTAGGAAGTGGACACCTGTGCCAATGCATTCCAGGCTACTTGCTACTTTTTCCTCTATCAGGTTCAGTGTTGCTGGATTTATGTTGAGGTCTTTGATCCACTTGGACTTGAATTTTGTGCATGGTGATAGATATGGATCTATTTGCTATCTTCTACATATGCACATCAATTTATGCCAGCATCATTTGTCAAAGATGCTTTCTTTTTTTTGTATAGTTAAAACTAATGCTTGTTTGTCAAAAATCAGGTGTTCATAGGTGTGTGTATTAGTGTCAGGATCTTCAATTCAATTCCATTGCTCCACATGTTGGTTTTAGGCTAATACTAAGCTGTTTTTATTGCTATGGCTTTATAACAGAGCTTGAGGTCAGGGATCATGATGCCTACAGACATTGCTTGATTGTACTGGTTTGTTTGAGCTATCCTGGTTTTTGTTGTTGTTGTTGTTTTGTTTTGTTTTGTTTTCCGCATGAAATTGAGTTTTGTTCTTTCCTTCTCTATAACTGATCACATAATCAGTCACAAAGCAAATCTCAACAGATAAAATCTCAACAGATGAAACAATCTCCTGTTTTCTATCAGACAATCACTGTTTAAAGTTAGATTTCTTGCCATGTCTGTGAAGAATTGTGTTGGGATTTTGATGGGGATTGCATTGAATCTGCAGATTGCTTTTGGTAAGATTGCCGTTTTTACTATATTAATCCTACTTACCAATGAGCATAGAAGATCTTTCCATTTTCTGATATCATCTTCAATTTCTTTCTTCAAAATGTAAAGATCTTGTCACACAGGTCTTTCACTTGCTTAGTTATAGTTATCCCAAGGTATTTTACATTATTTGTGGCTATTGTAAAAGAGTGATGTTTCTCTGATTTCTTTCTCAGCCCATTTATCATTTGTATATACGAGGGCTACTGATTTTTTTGAGTTAATCTTGTATCTTGCTGCATTACTGAAGGTATTTTTCTGCTATAGGACTTCCTTGGTAGAATTATTGGGGTCAAATGTATACTATCATATTGTCTGCAAATAGTGAATGTTTGACTTCTTCCTTTCTAATTTTTATCTCTTGATCTCCTCATGTTGTCTTATTGGTCTACCTAGTACTTTGAGTACTTACTATATTGAGGAGACCTCAAATTGAGTATATATTGAGGAGAGTGGACAGGCTTGTCTTGATCCTGATTTTAGTAGAATTGCTTTGAGATTCTTTCTATTTAATTTTATGTTTGCTTTCTGTAGATTTCCTTTACTATGTTCATTTATGTTCCTTGTATTCCTGATCTCTCCAAGACCTTTATCATGAAGGGTGTTGGATTTTGTCAGATGCTTTTCCAGTGGCTAATGAGATGATCATGTGTTTTTTTCTTTCATTTTGTTTATATGATGGATTGCATGATAGATTTTCATATGTTGAACCATACCTGCATATCTTGGATGAAGCCTACTTGATCATGATGGGTGATTTTTTGGTTTGTTCTTGGATTTGGTTTGCCAGTAGTTTATTGAATATTTTTGGATCAGTGTTCAGAAGGGAGATTGGTCTTTCATTGTTGCATCTTTATGTGATTTGGGTATCAGGGTAACTGGTAGCCTCTTAGAAAGAGTTTGGCAATCTTTCTTCTCTTTCTATTGAGTGGAACAATTTGAAGAGTATTGGTATTAGCTTTTCTTTGAAATTCTGGTAGAAGTATTTACTGAAACCATCTGGCCCTGGGCTTATTTATTTATTTATTTTTGGTTGGGAGACTTTTAATGACTGCTTCTATTTCCATAGGAGTTTAGGTCTATTTAAATTGTTTATTTGAACTTGATTTAATTTGGGTATCTGGTACCTGTCCAGAAAATTGTCCATTTCTTTTACATTTTCCAATTTTTTTGGAGTACAAATTTTTGAAGTATGACCTGATGATTCTGTGGAATTCCTCATTGGCAGTTGTTATGTCTTCCTTTTCATTTCTAATTTTGTCAATTTGGATATTCTCTCTCTGCCTTTTAGTTAGTTTGAATAAGTTTTTGTCTATCATGTTGATTTTCTCAAAGAAATAACTGTTGAAATATTTTTTGTAATGTTCTCTTTGTTTCTATTTTATTGATTTCAGCCCTTAGTTTGATTGTTTCCTGTCATCTACTCCTCCTGGTTGAGTTTGTTTCTTTTTGTTCTAGATCTTGCAAGTATGCAATTAAGTTGCAAGTGTGAGCTTTCTCCATCTTCTTTATGTAGGCATTTAACCTTATGAACTTTCCTCTTAGTACTGCTTTCATAATGTTCCATGAGTTTGGGTATGTTGTATGCTCATTTTTGTTGAATTATAGGAAGTCTTTAATTTCTTTATTTCTTCCTTAACCCAGTGGTGATTCAGTTGAGCATTATTCAGTTTCCATGGGTTTGTAGGCTTTCTGTAATTTGTTTTGTTGTTGAACTCTAACTTTATGGAATGGTGGTCTGATAAAATATGGGAGGTTATTTCAATATTTTTTATCTGTTGAGATTTGATTTGTGACTGAGTATGTGGTTAAGTTTTAGAGAAGGTCCCATGGGGTGCTGAGAAAAAGGTATATTCACTTGTATTTGGGCAAAACATTCTGAAGATGTTTATTAAATCCATTTGTGCCATAACGTCCTGTATTTCCCTTATTTCTCTGTTAAGTTTCTGTCTGGTAGACCTGTCTATTGGTGAGAGTGGGGGATTGAAGTCTCCCACTATTAGTGTGTGGGGTACCCTAGTATTTGAGGCATAAATGTTCAGAATTAAGACATCATCTTGGTGCATTTTTCTTTGATGAATATATATATATTCCTTCCTGAACTCTTTTGATTGATTTTAGTTTGAAGTCTTTTGTGTTAGATATTAGAATAGCTACACCTGCTTGTTTCTTATGTTCATTTGATTAGAAAGTATTTTCCCAGCGCTTTACTCTGAGGTAGTATCTGTCTTTTAAGTTTAGGTGTATTTCTCATATGTAGCAGAAGGATGACTTCTGATTTTGTATCCATTCTGTGAGTCTGTGTCTCTTAATAGGGAAATTGAGTCCATTGATATTAAGAAATATTAATGACCAGTGATTCTTAATTACTGTTATTTTTTTGGTGGTAGTGTTTTGTGTTTTCCTTCTTTGGGATTTGTTGGTATGGGGTTATCTATTGCCTGTGTTTGCATGGGTGTATCTAACTTTCTTAGGTTGAATTTTTCCTTCTAGTGAATTCTGTAGTGATAGATTTGTGGATAAGTGTTGTTTAAATCTGGGTTTGTCATGGAATATTTTGTTTACTCTGTCTATGGCTATGGAGAGTTTTGCTGGGTATAATAGTCTGGATTGGCATCCATGGTCTCTTAGTGTCTGCATAATGTCTTTCCAGGACTTTCTGGCTTTCAGAGTCTCCATTGAGAAGTCAGCTGTTATTCTGATGGTTATGCCTTCATATGTTACTTGGTCTTTTCCCTTTGCAGCTCTTGATATTTTTTTCTTTATATTTAGTGGTTGGATTATTATGTGGTGAGGGAAATTTTCTTTTGGTCCAGTCCTTTTGGTGTTCTGTAAGCTTCTTGTGTTTTCATAGGCATTTCCTTCTTTAGGTTGGGAAAGTTTTCTTCTATGATTTTGTTGAATATATTTTCTGTGCCTTTGAGCTGGTATTCTCCTTCTATTCCTATTTTGTTAGGCTTTTACCATTTCATGATGTCCCAAATTTCCTGGATGTTTTGTGTTATGACTTTATTGGCTTTAATGTTTTCTTTAACTGATGAATCTATTTTATCTATCCTTTCATCAATGCCAGAGAGTCTCTCTTGCATCTCTTGCATTCAGATGGTTATGCTGGCATCTGTAGTTCTTGTTTGTTTACTCAGATTTTCCATTTCCACCATTCCCTCTGTTTGTGTCTTCTTTATTGCCTCTATTTAAGATTTCAAGTCTTGAACTTCCTTAACTGTCTAATTGATTTTTCTCTGTTTTTTTGACTTTCTTTAAGGGATTTATTGATTTCTTCTAATTTTCTGTTTGTCTTTTCCTTCATTTCATTAAGAGAATTTGTCATTTTCTCTTTAATGGCCTCTATTATCTTCTTAAAGTCATATTAAAGGTTGTTTACTTCTGCTTCTTTTGCATTGGGTTGTTCAGATCTTGCTAATGTAGAACCACTAGGTTCTGGGGCTGCTATATTGCTCTTTATGTTGTTGTGTGTATTCTTGCACTGCCATCTACCATTTTCTTCCTTCAATCCGTGAAAATGGTGTCTGTGTCTCAGGGAGCCACTCTTAGTCAGGCTGGCACTCTTGGTCCAATGGGAACTCTTGGTCCAATTAGAGGTGCCAGAGTCTGCATATCAGGGATCCATTGTGGTCTTGGAGGGTGAGAGGGTTTGGCAGAAGGGTGGGGCTTGTAGGTTACAGGATCTGGTGGTTGATGGTGGTAGTCAGGCCTGCCTGCTGACCTGCAACTGAGGCTGCAGTGGGTGTGGGTCTGAACATTTCTTTATGAAGTCTAGAAATTTGTGAAAATGATAGGAGTGAATAACTTGGGTAGAGAATGAATCCTTCTGGGATCCTCAAGTGCAGATAGGCATGACAAGCATTGCCTTAACCATTCCTGTATGAGAATAGTGAGTTCTCACTCTTTATACAAATCAACACTCAACAAATGTATCATACATGGAAGCCGTAATGATGATCATTCATCACTAAAGTGAATGGTTTTTTTTAACCACTAGTCCCATGGATATCTCTGGCTAGATGGAGGCAGGAAGTTTATCTGTAGGTGTCCTCTTTGTATATGCTCCCATTCCATCCCATCCCTGCTCCAGAAAATCTTACTTTAAATTTCTCCATTTCTACCCTTCCCTATTGTGCTCTCCCCCACTGCTTGCTGATCTGGCCTAAATGAAGACAGAGGTTATATCTTTTTGCATCACAGCTGACCCTGGAGACACACACCCCATATACAAGACCCCACCCACCCACCCATAGCCAATATGCTGCAGGTCAGTGCATAGTTTTAGGAGAATTTTCTTTATTGGTACACGATTGGACTGAGCATCCCAGGCCATCAATAATACATACATACTCCAAGATAAACATACAAGAGGAAAAGAAAACATTCTGGTTTGCATTGCTCCCCAAAGCACCATTCACTTTAAAGAGTGTATACAGGGATAGATAGGGCTCAGTGCTGAAAAGAATTGAGGTCAATCACGAGGTTCAGAGTTTAGAACCCACATGGCAGGTCACAATACCCTGTACTCTTGTTCTAGTGCATATAATTCCCTTTGGTCACCTCAGTTGTCACCAGGAATGCACATACTGAAATGAAGGACAAACACTCACACACATTAAAAAAAAAGCATGAAAAATAGACACCAATAAGAACAGGACTCTAGAACTTATACCTGCTCATGGGTCTTGATAGGAGTGCTCAGTCTTGAGGCATGGCCATCATTCTGCATTCCCCAGCACCGGGGGACTGGCAGAGCAAGTCCAGGAAGGAGAACTGCAGAGTTCCAGTTCCAGTGGAAGCTTAAGGCAATTGCGGACCACAAGGCAGCAAGAGAAAGGGGAACATGGAATTTTTTAACCAAGTACAAATGGACTTACTCCTTAGCCATCAATTCTCCCCTATTTTCTCCAGACAAACCACAGTGACACACTTTTTGTGGGCATTGCATGAGGCTTCCAGGTATACCCTGGGGTGGCAAACTGAGGTTCTGATGAAGAAAATGGGAGACAGGAAGTCACTGCCATTCTTGCTATAGTTTATTGTCCTGAAGCACAGTCCTCTCAGGGCTAGCGGGGAGAGCTTATTAGGCCAAAGATGAACTTTGTTTATAAACACATAACTGGCTGAAGTAAATGAACAATTTAAGCAGTGTCTGAAGGCTCTAAGCTCATCATGCAATGAGGAAATTCAGCAATAAGGGAGGAGCAAACATCCTGGACTTCATAAAGTTTTAGGGCTAGAAAGTGGTTAATATCATTTCCTTTGATTTTATTGAGACCCAGGGCAATTAGGCAACTCATCTAGAAAACAAAAAGAAAAAAGTTTGCTGGATATGTTGGCTCATACTTTAGTTCCCTGTATTGGAAAAGAGAGGGGGTACTGTGCCATGTCCTTTAGTCTGTTTGGAATCCATAGTGAAACTCTGTCTCAAAGTCAGTCTAGAGAGGATGGAAGTCACTTCCTGAGAAGCTGTTGCTTCTCCATTAAGTGCAAAAATCCCTGCTCAGGTGCTGTCCTCCACACAAGTGACCATGGAGCTGTGTCTCCTCCCTGCTGCTGCTGACTTTTTTTTGTTAGCATGGTAAGGGACATTAGTAGTCTCTGAGATGTGGAGAGTACTAGCATTTCTAAATAGACACTTGTTGACATTTTATTTCTTTTGTTTTCAGGTAGAATATCTATATGAGGCATGCTAGCCACAGATATTTGGTGATTCACCTGCATCAGCTTCACTGAGCTTTGAATAGCAGTGATATTGATATGTTTAGGCTAGAGCTGTAAATTTAGGATACTCATATTCTGGAGTAGCAAGGAGCCACAAATATCACTGTAGATCCCAAAAGCCAAAAGACACTGGTATAGCTAAAGTTTTCCTGTGTCCCAGCCTGCTGGTGGTCAGGACAAATCTCTCTCATGTGCAAGTCCCATGGCTGCTTGGACCCAAGTAAATAGAGGCTTATTTTATTTATGAACTATATAGTCATTTGCTCAAGCTTATTACGGACTAGCTCTTACACTTAAACTAACCCATAATTCTTATTTATGTTAAGCTATGTGGTTTGGTACCTTTTCCCAGTTCTGCCATCACATCTTTCTTCTCATGGCGGCAGCTGGCAGCAGCTCCTGACTCAGCCCTCCTGTTCCCAAAATTATTCTCTCTCTTTGTCCCACCTGTACTTCCTGCCTTGTTACTGGCCAATAAACACTTTATTTATTAACCAATCAGAACAACATGACTAGAGCATCTAGATGAAGATGGACTTTGGACGAGGGGTTCAGTCCTACCTTGTGGAATTTAAGGCACTTATGAGATATCACATCTGTGGAGCCTTTGCTAGCAGTTGGAAGGAGGTTTTGGGAAGCCAAGTGAAGGAGGCAGGAGAGGAACCTGTGTGGCTTCTGAATGGAGCTGGCCCAGAAAACCTGGTAAATAAGGAGACAACCTTCTTGTCGAGTGTGGATTTACACACTCATTTGTGTTACCAGAAGATGCTGCCGGAATCCATTGCAGTGGTGTGTGCACCCAAATACAAACAGTGAGTATGTAGGATTCAGGTCTGGAAGGTACAAGAGCAAAATGCTCCATGGCTCAGAACACTGTAAAAACAAAGTAATATCCAGAGTGTCTTAAGTGATTACTATGAAAGCCTCTCTTTAAGGTTACATCTAATTAACACCAGCTGCTCTTAAAAGACATGCTGACACCACTGCTGGGTTCCTAAGACAAATCCTCAAAAACTGAGCTAAAGAGCCAGAGGTGGAAGAAATTCCACACCAGACACACATCATCCCACACACACAACATACACCACACACACATTCCCCCTTCTAATAGTCCTGTGGGATTCAAATCATAGCAAAATCTATGATAGTCACCTCGAGTTTGGATGGTGACATCCTAAAGTTCTGCAATTAAAGGAAATGTAGTTAAGGAAAGGAAAACACATGTTTTGAAACAACTTATTCTTTTTATATTGTCCAAAAGAGAGATTCATGGACCCAGGCTAGACGACATAATCTAGGTTCCCCAGGAGATTCCTGAACATATCTCCTGCCGCTAGCTTCCCAATGCTGGATTATAGGCAAATACCATTATGGCAGATTTCAGTAATGCTGGAAATGAGTCCAGGGCCTGGTGCTTGAAAACGGAGCACTCTCCCAACTGAGTCACATCCCTAGCAATAAGCTTCTAATTTAACCATCACTGAAGTTAGATATTTCAGCTTAGAGGTGAAATCCTGATGTCAATAGAGGCAATGTCAAAAGATCTGACACCCAACGTTCTCACCAATTTCTCCACATGGTTGGAGTCAGTGTCTCCCCACTTGTATTTGTATCTATTTTCCAGATTCACTTGTGAAATATTCCTTTATTAAAAGGGACCAGGAAGTTCAGTGCAGTATTGGAGTCATGATGTCAATCAGATGGTAAAGGTGACCTAATGGTCCTAAAGGGGATGCTCACACCTGGCATACGGAGTCATAAGGATTTATCAATATGAAATCCTGGCTATATTGGCCTCAAACTTGTGATCTCCAGATGCAGCTTCCCAAGTGCTGGTCCTATAGGTAAGTGTGTTTCCTCCTGCCCAGGTTTGGGAGGGGATTTTATAGCGGAACTTGGGAACTTGTGTTCTAGTCATTTTTTAAATTGTACAATCTCTCTCAACATCCTAGTACCTAATCATTACTGTATCCCAAGATAGAATTACGTATTTTTAACAGACCTGTTAGAAAGATCTTTCCCACACTCAACTGAAAGCCTGGTTTGATCCATGAGACTAGAAAATAGGGACTGGAATATGGCTCAGTGTTTAGCAACACTCACTGAACTTTCAGGAAAGTAGGTAGTTTATAACGGCTTGACTCCAGATCTAAGGCATCTGACAACTAATTCTAACCACACAAGCACTGAACTCACATATGAAACTCACAGGGACACGGAATTAAAATCAAAGCAGGGCCTATTTTTAAAAGACTGCACAATGAAGTTACAAATATAAACAAAAATAATGAATTATGCATATGTTTCCAAAAGATGCTGAGTCATTAGGTTTTGCTTTACTATTACAATCAGGAGCATGATGCAAGTATATGCAAATATACATATGCATTTATTATGATACACATAAACATATACACAGAATTCTACCACTTGGAATTAGCACTCTTATCCCAGAATCTCAGCCTTCCTTCAATTTCTGTGGCTGCATCCCTCACTCATATATTTTATAGGACTGGGTTCTGGTCCTTCACTATGTTGCTGCATTTCTTCTGAATCAGAGTGAATTGAAAAGTCCAGGCTAATGAAAAGTAAAATGCCAGAATCTCATTCTTCTGAGGCTGATCTGATGCCCTCAGGCCTGATCACACTAAGTGTGTTATCACAGACACAACCTGGGAGAAGAAACCACCTCCCTAAGCAGATGAGAACTCTACTTTCTAGACAAGACTCCAGAATGAAATATGCTTAATTTACCTATCTTACATGGCTTTTTCCTTGGCATTCAGATCACTGACTGAAACCTAGTAACTGACATTGCTAAAGAACAAATTAACAAGTAATAAGCTTTGCATAAGCTAATGGCTTCCATATTCTGTGGGTTATTTCTTTCCCCCCTGTTACTGGGGATGACATCCAGGATATCAAGCATGCTGAGGACACACTCTGCCCCTGAGCCCACCCCCAATCCTTCTTCCCTTATCCTCTCAACCATCTGTAAAGTATTTAGTATTAGTATCCCCAGTTAACAGGAAAAATGGTCTAGGGTGGTCAGTACCCTCAAAGACTGGAAATGGCCAGGTTGCAAAATATGAAAAACTTATTTCCACTGCCCACTGCTTCCTACATACATGGTTATTATGGATTTCTAGGAAGGTGAGTGAAGAGTATGAACTTCCATGAGGGTCAACAAGGATGATAAACCTATCAACCCTATGTCATGGCTGGGAACATGGCCTTGATTTCTTGTACATAGGTAGGTATACAGAAAAGATCTGAGTCCTGTATATGGCAATGGAATCATCTCTGGAGGCAAAAGGTGTCAGTGTGAAAATTGCAACTCTGAAATGAGAAAAAGTAAAATCACAGTCAAGCAGACATCCCCCCAAGTCTCCTTCCTCTCTCTCCTCTCCATCTTTCTCTCCTCTTGTCCCCCGTCTTTCCCCTTCTTTTCCTCCTCTCCTTTCACTTTCTCCTTTCTACCCTTGTCCCCTCCTCTCCTCCTCTCTGCAGGACTCTTCCTCCCTCACAGACCATGTGGAACTCCTCCTACTATTCCTAGTCATCACCATCTTTGTCCTGTGACACCTTGTCTTCTTTGTCAGTCCTAATCATCTCCCCTCCTCCCTTTCCTCCCTCCCTCCTCCTGTTCCTCCTCCTCCTTCTCCATCTTCTTGTCCTGGTATTTGTAGCTCCCTCTCTGTATAACTCATTCTGTCTGGATCCCTTTCTTGTAGGATGACCTAATGAGGTAAAGGAGCTTAGCAGTAGTAAAAATTAGGAAGAAGAATTAAGTAAAAAATTAGGTCTGTTCAGATCAATCATTGTGAGGAACAAGTTGGGAGTGTGCTAAGACCAGTGTATGCCAGTCCCTATGGGATAACAAACCATCAGTGCACAAAAAAAATACAAAAAAAACAGGATGATTCATTGTTTCAAACACCAGCTCTGCTGTGGAGTTCCGAGTAACATGCCATTGTGT
>NW_023412100.1:0-9130 GCF_903995425.1 Onychomys torridus
ACTTTGATACTTTATGATTGGCACTGTTATTTGTTCAAGGTTCATTGATAATTTTTCTTCCACAAGTCTCCTCCATTGTTCATTTGATCTAGAAAAATTCTTAGAAACCACAGCTTTCACATCTGGAAGCTTGATTTACATATTTTAAAAAATTTTCCATGATAACTTCAGACAGTACTATGAATGGTTTCCTATGTTCAGCTTGACTTGTGATAGGCATACTTGCCCTGAGTAACTTGAATCATTCCCACCCACCCCAGATTGCCCAGAATGCCATGCAGAATGCATCATAATAGAAATAGATGCAACTCCTGGAGAGATGTCTCAGTGGTTACAAGCACTGGCTGCTTATCCGGAGAACCTGGTTCAATTCCCACTACCTACATGGCAGTTCATAATTGTTTATAACTCAAGTTTGAGAGGACCCAATCCCTTCTTCTGGGCGCCAGGCATGCAAGGTGTGTGTGTGTGTGTGTGTGTGTGTGTGTGTGTGTGTGTGTGTGTATACCCATACATACAAAAACAGGTGGAACTTCATGATTGAACCCTGCTGCCAAGAATTGTGTGTTTTTTGTTAGCTTTCAGTAACAGGATACTTCAGGCTTGAGGGAGGACTGACCCTTCTCCTCACCCTGTAGAACCAGCTTTTGTATTGTATTGATGACTACTACACCAGCTAGGGTCATAACGTCAATCAAATTTCTTTTGTGAATTAATATTATAGTATTGCAGCTTCCTCTGAGAAACATTCCATCCTAAAGGGAAACTTGGAAGACAGGAAGTTAAACAACTCAAAGTAGCTTCAGGACGTCTCTCAAACTGACCCCATTTTCTAGGTACCCTCCTCCCAAAAGTGCATATGATGTAAGTGACTGCTGAGTGTCACTCCCAGACAAGCCCAGCTGCCTGGAAGCAGGGACCAGCAGGGCTGCCTGGAAGAGGAACAGACCAACTGAGCCCCTGGAAAGGACACTGTGGTGATTTGGAGGAGAACGGCTCCCATAGGGTCAACTGTTTGAATGCTTGGTCCACAGATAAATCCGGGCCTTGTTGGAGGAGGTGTGGCCTTGTTGGAGGAGGTGTGGCCCTGTTGGAGGAGGTGTGGCCTTGTTGGAGGAGGTGTGGCCTTGTTGGAAGAGTTACATCCTGGGGTTGGGGTACCAAAAGCCCACACCATGCCCAATTAGCTACCTCTTTCTGCCTCGTGGTTGTTGTGTCTACATGGAAGCTGTCAGCCACTGCTCTAACATACCTGCCTGCCTGCTGCCATGCTCCCCACCATGATGGTCATCGGCTCCCCATCTGAAGTTTTAAGCAAGCCTGCAAAAAATTCTTTCTTTATAAGTTGCCTTGGTCATTGTGTCACAGCTATAGAAAAATAACTAAGACAGACACTCCCCTGATGAGCCGTCTGCAGGCTGTGCTGTGTGTCCCAGTGTTCCAGCTTTTGTGAGCTGTCACCCGCGCTGGGATGGGCTTTGGTGCGTTTGTCTTTGAGTCAGTTCTGATCTTGTAAGTAGCCACCCCCACACACTCACATTCCTGTAAGTAACGCCGCTAAAACTCATCGGTTCATCACGCTGAACTTCGGTGATACCTGTACTCTGACCTGTCATGGGCTCCTTCTCTGGGGTGAGCAGATGTGTGTGTTGCATCTCCCCAGGAAAGTCTGCCACGTAACAACCACAGTCTAACAATGCAAAATGATTTGTTTCTCTGATTTTTTTTTTATAAAGTAGTTTTCTTTGTAAAGAATTTAGCTGAATACAATTCATTTGACCATCTCACAGTCGCTGTCATGAGAACATATCTTCCCTACACATATGATTTGAACACTCTGTGTTTGACACACTGTGCACCTGGTCTCTGGGAATACAGAAGTAAATCACACACAGGACCTTCTCATTAGTTTACTGAATATAAAATGGACTGCAAAGCAAAGGGGGCTAAATGAAGTAGAAGCTGAGAACTGAGAAAAGTATTCCTGAATGAGATATGCTTGTATATGTCTAGTAGTAAAACACAGACTCAAAACAGACACAGTCTATTAGAAAGTTACATTTTTATTACATTTATTTATTTGTATGTATGTATGTATGTGTACAGCACAAGCGTGGACATGATAGGACAGCTTACTGGGGTTGGTTTTCTCCTTCCACCATGTGAATCCAGGTGTAGGACTCAGGTTGTCAGGCTCAGTGTCAGGTGTCTACCTTCTGAGCCACGTTACTGGCCCTGAACATGCACTTCAATATAGACAAAGTATGTGGTGCTCAGCTATAATCCTGGGATCTGGAAATTACATAGTGACCTTGTTACAGAACAAAATTTACAAAAGGGGATGGTGGTACAGATCAGTGTTGCATTTGTGCTTGCCTAGCATTTGTGCAAAGGTTTACTTGATATGTTAATAGCATGCATGAGAAGACTTAATGTATGTATCAATAGCATGAGTGAGAAGGTTTAATCTATATGTCAATAGCATGCATGAAAAGGATTAATGTATACATCAGTAGCATGAGTGAGAAGGTTTAATCTATATGTCAATAGCATGCATGAGAAGACTTAATGTATGTATCAATAGCATGAGTGAGAAGGTTTAATCTATATGTCAATAGCATGCATGAAAAGGATTAATGTATACATCAGTAGCATGAGTGAGAAGGTTTAATCTATATGTCAATAGCATGCATGGGAGAGTTTCCTTCCCTATCTGTCTTTAGCTGAATCTCACCTATTATAAGCTTTCTGAGCTATTTCCAAAAGTTGAGACATACTCAGCCCTTCAAATCCCTCTAATTTCCGGAGTTCTCTCCTTATGCCTGGGACTGACTGCATGACAGAGGCAATATTAGTGGCTTGCTGGTGTTCTGGGGCATCTGGGACTATGGGTTAAATACCCAATATGTCTTGTAGAGCTTTCCTCGAGTAGCCTGAGTCACCTTAAGTTAGCTGCTAGGTTTCCTGGATGCCACTTTAATCCTCCTAGTAATGTTTTCGGGGGAAAAGGATCCAATGCTCTCTTACCTTAAAACAATTTCCAACCGGCTGAAAAGGTGGCTTCCCTGACAATGGAGGGTTTGGGATCTTTCAATTATACAGGTCACTGGGAGAGAGAAGGGGACATAAACTGTGAGTGGGAAGGACCTGAACTTCTGCTTTTCCCCTGGTGGGACTGAGGAATTACTTCCCCCTTCCCTGGCACAACTGCCTCTGGCAACTATTTCCTTCTCCTTACTGGGAGGCAGAGAGAACAGGCAGTTTCGGGTTTCTCTGGGTGACTTAGTTGGGCAAAAAAGGATTTGGGTCCCCAACAAGAGGGCACAGGTCTTAGTTCAGGGGATTGTATCTCACATGAGAGAAAGGCACTGGTAATTACAGAGAAACTGGTGACTACAGCCGTACCTCAGGAGCCACCACGATTGCCATAGCAACAACAGCAGTCATCAGCCACTGCATCACAGCCACAGTTGCCACTAGATAGCAGTGAGTGGCCTGGGATGGCCTGTGAGCACATGGGAAATCCTGCACTGTGGCTGTGGGCTCAGGAAGACTCTCTTTCCTTTCCACTTTAGACCTGTTTCTCCAACCAACACAACCGACAGAAACACACAGAGAGGCACAAAGAGGGAAATAGTCATACAGAGAAAGAGAACAGCCAAGCAGGGGTGGCCACCTCACATTCATACATCTGAACAGACCAGGGGAGTCCAGTGACATCTCACATGGATCTCTGACACAGGCTCACATCTGGTCACATGTCACACCCCTCTTGTGTCCTAACAAATTAGCACCTCTTACAGACAGAACTTACCTCCAGAGGTATTCAGATCAGTCATCAGGGTGTCTCAGGAGCTCTAGGTACCAATTAGTCAGAGAGGATTTTCTTGGGACCCTGGAATATCTCAGGGTGTGAACCCCCTCCCTAGGTGTCCTCTCCAGCTGGTGTACTTTTAACCACTCCTGGGAATCCCAAGGCCCAAAAGTGTCTCAGTCCAGTCACTGAAGATCTCAATGGGACATCCAAAATTCCAAAATGTTATGTAGCATTCTCCAGAGATGGCCATTCAGACACAGTTTATAGGAAATTGAAAGTCTATATTTCAGCCAGCTGAAATTACATTCAGTTATTTGGGTCCCAAGTATAGCACAGAGTGTCCAGAGCACAGAGTTTTTGAAGGCAGAAACCATATTATAGCACCTTGCTTAGCAGTTGCAGTGGGGGCGTCCTAAAAGCAAGCAGTTTGACGGAAGCTAAGACAAGCAGTTAGCTGGAGGAGGTGTTTCTATGCAAGTAAACAGTTTAGCAGAAGCTAAGATAAGTTACCTGAGGCATCTTGACTTTGGGTTCCTAGAATAGAGTTTGGTGATTTTCCATAGGATCCCCATCAAGGAGATTAAATTCTAGTTAAATCTGGAATAGCTTCAGCAAGAATACAAGATGGAGGAATGTCTGCCCTGTCTGGCCTTGTCACAAAATCACAGAACGTACAGTATTGGATTTAATCCTGGCTAGATCTCCCTTCATGGCCTCTAGTGCCATGTAGAAGATCTGGCTGAATGCTCAGTTTCTCATGTCTTCAGAAAAATAAAAACATTTACTTCCAAATCCAATCCATTCACTTGGGCAGATGGTATAGCAAGGCCCACAGTTCTCAATGACCAGGTTTTCCTTTCTCGCTAAAATGTAGACAGCACATTGTGATACAATATAGAAACATTTCCATGTCTGGTCCCTTTGGCTAGCATCCAATCTCAATTGTAAGGTGTGTAGCTTGGACTATAGTTTTCATAACTGATCACCAGAAGACCCTCCTAGCATGGGGGTCTCCAATCCAGAGCCTTCTAGTGGGCTCTAAGGAAATGCTTTTTTTTTTTCCTTTCTTCTTTGTATTTTGAATTTTAAGACAGAATCTTGCTCTGTCCCCCTGCATGAACTGAATCTCACTGTGTAGACTGCATTTGTCTGGATATGCCTCCTGAATGCTGGGACTAAAGACCCTGCAATGACCTTGCAAAGAAATCATTTCTAGGCCATAAGCCCCTTAGGACTGTTCCTGATTCCTGGAATCCTACAGCTTCTTTTCTCATAATTCTCCCTCAGATGCTCCTTTTCTCTCCACTGTGAAGTAGATTCCCAAGTTACTGAAGTGTTCCCTTTGCTTGCCTGCCTCACTTGCAAATATGTTCACTCCAACAATTCCAAGAACATAGGTGGTGTTGTCGTTTCTAAGTTACTATGTCACCCTATGTATAGGTTACTTTTCTGTAGTTATGATAAAACACCGTCGTGACCAAGGTGACCCACAGAAGAGAGAGTTTACTTTGGCTGTTAGTTCTAGAGAATCAGAGAGCATAACAGTAGGAAGAAGGCACACAGCATGGTAGCTGGAGCAGAAAGCTGACAGCTCACACCTTGAGCAGAAAGCATGAAGCAGAGCAAACCACAAGTAAGTGAGGCTTTTACTCTCAAAGGCCACCTCCAGCAAAATCTTCCTCCAGCAAGGCTGCACTCTTAAACCTTCCCAGTCAGTGCCACCAACTGGGGACCAAGTGATGAAATGTCAAAGGCTATGCAGGACATTTATCATTTAATCCACCACAGCCAGGATGGCCTTGAACTCATGATCCTCCTGGCTCAGCCTTCCCAATGATGTTAACACATGCATTAGCCAGGACACCCTGCATTGAGAGCTTTTTAATAATGATTTTGCAAATGGTTTTCTGTGGCTGTTTGCAGATGACCTCAGACACAGAGAGTGAGGGTCACTGACTCAAAGATTAGAATTCAGTGCCCCTCAACTGTCTGGGCTTCTTTCCACAGATCACTTCTCTTAAATGTTACATCAGCATCTTTGTCCCCTTTACAGAGTGAAGTAACAGAACACAGGAATCTGTAAGAGTCACAATGTTTAAAAGTCCATATATGTGCAACTAACTGTGCACTGGGGGAGAGGGTCAGCAGCCTACACATATTGAGTGCAGAGATCTGGTGTGGATGGTAAAGTAACAGAGATGGGATTCACAGTCAGGGGTCATCACATGTGGTTTCACACACGTTTTGGTTCTTTTTGGCAGATCCACTTGATGTCTGAAACACAGCTCTCAGAAAACACTTTGGTATTTGAGATGGAGGCACAGCTGTCTTTTGTAGTTTTACCAGTGATCTGTAATCTGAGAGAAAAGAATAGCCACTCTTAGTTTAGGATTTTCACATAATGATCCTGTCAGCCATTGCTTTCCTTTGGACTTTAAAGGAAACAGAAGAATGTGCAGTTATTGAGTATAGTAAACGCAGACATGATGCTATAAACATTGAAGGCAGAGCTGATTCTAAAACCTCCTGTTTCTTCACTGTCAAAGAACCCTTCCAGCAGGAAATCATAATGATGCATGAAACAGGGACGGTTTGAAAGATAGGGTGACCTCCTCATTGTACCACTAACACGTCATGTGAAGACCTTCGGGTTTTTTAGTTTCAGATTTCTTTCATTTATAGGGTTAGGGGCTGGAGACAAGGCTTGGTGGTTAAATCACTGGCTGCTCTTGCCAAGGACCAGAGTTCAGTTCCCAGCACACACACATTGGCTCACTGTCTGTAACCCCAGTACCAAGGGATCTGATACCCTCTTCTAGCTTCCATGGACACCAGGCATTCAAGTAGTACATACACACATGCAGACAAATACTCCTGTATATAAACCAAAAATGAATAAATCTCTAAAAATGATAAATAGCAGAAAAGCATAAAGCTATGTATTTATATGAAAGTCATATATAAATACATACACATGTATGTGGATTAACAAGCTAATGTTTTGGGAAGTATTAAGATGGACATGAATGTGTGACAACAGTTACACAGAGCAGGTATTCAATGAATGTGTTCAACATACAGAGTGAGCCCCCAGAGTCTGATCACAGAACTGGATGCAGAGAGGGAAAGAGGCTCAGCTCATGTGATGCAGAGTCACAAGTCCTTTATTCTCCTTCCTTAGGTTGAAGTGTTTGATTAACACATGGGTTTCAAACCTCCATGTTTCCCATGGCTCCGTGCTGGTGGGAACTAGAATTCAAGCACTAACACAGACAGTATGAGGGTTGGTTGTAAGGGACAGATGAGTTCTAAGTGGACGGTGGGTCTTATAAAGAAGGTGGCATATGCCAGTGCCAGGGCTCCACAGGGTGTCCTTCTTGTTTTGTTCTTGGTGGAGCCCCTTGGGACTGAGAGGCAAATCGGATGTCATCCTAGTGGTCATGCTAGTTCAACCATGATTTCCCTCTTTTATATCCTCCATCCTCAGGATCTTCCTTCAGCTTTCAGGATCATTTCCTCAGGGCCAGTCTGTTTCAGTCAATGACTTCCTTTCAAAATTCCTTTAAGGCTTCCCAGGCCTTCTCCTACCAGACACCTGGAGAATTCTCTAGTATTCCTTATTAATCCCCCAAATAATCCTGGGGGAAACTGTTACTCTCTCCCTTTCCTGTACTTGAACCCAGGGACAGAGTTAAAACAGAAGCAGGGCTTGCTTGACTGGCACTTTGGACTGAGCCCAGCAGCCTCAGGCTTACCAATCACTCTCCCCCAATCCCAGTGTCATTTTCTCCTCAGAGTAAAACGACACACTAGCTGAGCTTAATCCGTACACTTCACGTATACTTCTCTACTGAACGCCACTCCTTATGTCTAACTATTTCTATACTTACTAAATGTTTACATTTTAAGTAAACCTAAATATGTTTCAGCATTTTACATTTCAAACTCATGTGTTCTGAATAACAAGAAGTACATATTCTTGTAAGATTTGCTTAACTTCATTCAAGCAAGATTAATAAAACGATTCTCATTATAACTACTGAAAACCTCATTGAAAGCACTGTATAGGAATTTGGCTGAATCCTATACACTTTTGCTTATGAAATGAATGAATATTCTGTTCTTCTTGTATGAAAGTCATTAATTGCACTAAAATATATAACTTAACTCCAAAGCGTCGGCTCTTTCGTAGCACAGTTTCCATGACAACCTCACACAATAAGAAAATGACAAGATACCAAAGAGCTAATGGCATTCTTTAAGACCTGCACACACAATCAGTTTTGATAGCAAATACCCCAGGAGGTCATGTGTGGGGTAGCTGTGACACTGTGAAGAGGTGACTGGGTCATGGGTGCACTAACTCCATGAAGCAATTAACCCATTGCTGAGTTCCCAGCCAAACAAAATGAGGCCTCCTGGGAAGATGTAAGTCATGGGGGTGAGGGCACAGCTTTTGAAAGGCAGGTCTCTGCTCCCCATCCCAGCCCAAGAGTGGCCATCTCCTCTGCCCCCTGCCCACTATGAGGTGAGCAGCTTCCTGTGCCCTCATACAACCACATTTCTGCATTGCACAGGGCTAGCATCAATGGAGCAGGCTGAAGATGGACTGGAGGCCCCTTCAACTGTGACCCAAAATGATTTCACTTTCCTGTGTCTCTGTGATATTGTGTTACAACAACAAAGCTGATTAGGGCCTGTTTCACCACAGCTCCTGGGGTAATTGTACCTTTCACAGCTCTAGTTAAACGACAGTGTAACCTGTGACAATGTGGTCATTTCTCTCAGCTGACCAGGCTCCCTGCTGGCACTTAGTGCTTGTCACTCACACTCCCTCTTCCTCTGCTGGGTGTCACCTGAGAAACTGGCCTCAGACACACTATGCCTCATTTTCACCACTGTGTGAAAAGTGCCACTTAAGAAATAATTTGGAAAATATGAAAAGTTTAAGAGTGAAAAAGGAAAAGTTCTATGTGCCTATGGGCTCTCAGGAAATATTAAAACTTCATTCTCTTTCCAAAGGAGAAGTCCTTTGCAATAGATAGATAGATAGATAGATAGATAGATAGATAGATAGATAGATAGATAGATAGATAGATAGATAGATAGAGATAGAGATAGAGATAGAGATAGATACATACATACTATACACACATAACCCTATTAAAGGCTGATACCTTTTCATACATGGACAATTTCAATCACCTTTGGAATCATATTTTCAGACTGTTCTGAACCTCTTTAATCTTTGGTATCAGTGTTAGAGCCCTGACATGACCTGAAATGAATATTCAGGTGAGCTCCTCCAATACT
>NW_023412101.1:0-2581 GCF_903995425.1 Onychomys torridus
CCTGGTTCCAGATGAGGCCAGAAGAAGGTACTGAATTCCCTAGAACTGGAGTTGTAGAAGGTTATAGGCCACCATATGACCAGGTCCTTTGCAGGAGCAGAAAGTGTTCTTGGCCTCTCAGCCATCTCTCTAGCCCCTCTTATAAATTATAAACACCTTATCTCAAATTTACCTTTGTTTGGCTTATGCTTAGAATTGAACAACTGCTATTTCTATAAAACAGTGTGATTCAAGTATAAGATAGTCCTTATTGCTTTAATGAAATGTTCTTTCTTTGGAAAAAAGCAAAGATAAAATCCACCAGCTTCAGGACCAAATCGAGTCTTATTCGTTCACCTACTTCATCTTTGGATTGAGTTCAGAGGAGTTGAAAGAGGGTAGACACCAATCAGTGAGACAATTAGATGTTAGCCTATATTTCACTCTGATGGGACCAGTGGAGATCCACTTAGTTCAAAGAACGAGACTCAGGTGCTGCTCTAGGAATATAGGACCAGGGCAGCTTTACAGCCAGTGGGGAGCTCAATAATGTGGTCATTTTAGAATGCTGTGGACTACTTCAGCACTCGCTAGCAGAACTCTGATTGTTACGATATGCTGTCATCCACCAGATAGGAGCCAAGGCCTGGATCCCTACCAGGGCAAACGGGTCGGTTAGCCAGCACATATCCAAAATAACCAGGGAACTCCACATTCCCTGAGAGACTCTACCTCAGTAAATTGAGGGGAGAGCTCATGAGGAACATATGGACATCTATCTCTGGTCTCTACATGCCCACATGTGCATGCACTCACACTCATGAGAACACACATACACACAGGCATGCACACCAGACATATGCACACTCACACACACAACTTCAATAGCTTATAAAATTATTTAAATTCACAAATTTAAATTAAATGCAAGGTCTTATATTAGTGATAATGTCACCAGGCAGATCAACACCCAACGAACAGGCTGGCAACCCAATGATTGTCTCTATTTATATTCTATAACTTTAGATGAATTCCATACTATCAGAGGCAATCCTTGTATTAACATGATGTTGTAGAATGTATGGGAACTCATAATTTGCATACACTCTTGAACTGAGGTGTTCTGACTCTGTATCACCAGTCACTAAGGAGGCTGTGATTATTTTATCACTGCATAATTGAGGATCTGGGGACCTGGGAGGTAAAATGTATTCTGACAGGTAAAATGGAAAGTTCTGAAAAATATTCATGAAATAAGAATTTAAAATGAGGGGCCTATTCATAAGTACTCTCATTCCTTTTTTTGTTTTGTTTTGTTTTGTTTTGTTTTTTTGAGACAGGGTTTCTCTATGTAGTTTTGTGCCTTTCCTGGAACTTTTTTTGAAGATGAGGCTGGCCTCGAACTCAGAGAGCTCCACCTGCCTCTGCCTCCAGAGTGCTGGGATTAAAGGCATGTGCTACCACCGCCCGGCAATTCCCTTCTTAATAACTACACACTGTCAGGAAATTACCTCCCACAGGATCTCTAAGGCATATGAATTATTATACCTGCATCTCAGCTCCAAAGCCTTGTTATTTCAATATGTCATTTTTAAACACAGAGTTGAAGAAGTAGGATTTAGTGGTGGGAATTAGTCACTAAAAATCTGTTCACAGTGACATTTGTACCCCAGGATTCACACAATACTTTTTGAGGGGAAAGAAGGACAGGATTAAGGGTTGAGACCAGACACCAAACAGAAGAATGTAACTGAAAAAAGCCTGCATTTAGTAAGGCTTTTAAAAAAGGTTTATATTGTCTTCTTAAAAGTGACCACTTCCCATTAAATTTCATTAAGGAAATCTGGGAAGATTATACCACAGATGTAGAACATGGCATTGCAACCCCAAGTAACCAGTCTTGTGTGGTTACACACATTACAAGAGGAACACTGTGGAAAATATTACAGTTGAGGTTGGAGAAAGATGTGTTTGAAAATAAAAATTAAAAAATTGAACGTAGTATTGTGCGTTGTGCGGCTTATTAATAAGGCATTATTCAGGCAAACATCCTTGGAAAACTTAGCTTACCCTGTATACCATTTATTACAGAGTAGAAATGAACATACACATATCCATTCATACACACACAAAGGACTAGAGATTAAATGTCTAAAAAAGTAATTGTTTAATAAATTTTTATAAAGTAATTATATTTAAAAACCTGGATACATCATAGTACAATTGGATTAAACTACATTAGTCATAAAATAGATGCCAACGGTACAGTTTACCAACCAGAAGAATAAACTTTCTCCTTAGCTTACAAATCAAAGTTCAATGTATGTATCCACATGCCAAGGGTAAAATGAGGTCATGTTGGACAAACTGTGAAAGACGGGGACAGTGTGTGAACAAGAGAGAAGGCACTAGAGGGACCATGGCAGAGGGTGAAGTAGAAACTGCCCTAAATAGTAAACCAGCTAAGCATATGTTATCATTATGTAGAACTTTACATCGCGGTAAGAGAGAAAATCCCATGTTCTTGTGGATCTAGGCAACACTCACAGCAACAACACGCAGAAGTGTCTGCTGAAATATTTAAATACTGGCTATTGGAATG
>NW_023412102.1:0-47856 GCF_903995425.1 Onychomys torridus
GCCCAGGGCAGCCTACCCGAGGCAGACACCCAAAAACTGAAGGACATTGGTGCGGGGGAGTGTATTTTAACCTAAATATCAACTGATAGGCCTGGCAATGTGGCCCATGCCTTTCATCCCAGCACTTGCCAGGACAGACACCAGAGCTACACAGAGCAACCCTGTCTTGAAAAAACTGGAAAAAAAAAAGAAAAAACAAAAACAAAAACCCAACTCATTCATTTATCTGGTTGGTAGTGCCACACGCCTTAATCCCAGCACTCAGGTAGACAGACTTGGTCAGATCTCTGTGAGTTTGATGCCAGCCTGTTCTACAGAGTGAGTTCCAGGTCATCCAGAGCTACACAGAGAAACCCTGTTTGAAAAACCAGAAAAAAATCATTCATTTAAGCCAGGCAATAATGGCACATGCCTTTATCCCAGCACTTGGAAGGCAGAGGCAGGTTGATCTCAGAGTTCAAAGCCAGCCTGGTCTATAGAGTAAGTTGCAGGACAGCAAGGGCTACACAGAGAAATCTTTTCTTGAAAAACTTAAATAAATAAATAAAAATTTATCCATTGTTTCAATAGAGAAACACTGAGTAGTTAATTTTGCATCTATGTACTTATCTTGTAGAATTTTTGACATGGGACTTTACCATTAACTTAAAATGAGCTGGCACTCAACTATGTTGCTCAAATTGGCCTCCAACTGTCAAGAACTTTCTACCTCAATCTGCCTTGTATGGTATGAGCTGTCACATCTGTCTGAGATTACTTTTTACATAAATAACATAGTTCTGCTGGGCAGTGTTGGCACATGCCATTAACCCCAGCACTGGGGAGGCAAAGCCAGGCAGATCTCTGTGAGTTCAAGGCCAGCCTGGTCTACAGAGAGAAATCCAGGACTGTAGATGTAACCGTCTTGTTAAATAAGAAACAGATCCAATTGCAGAGTTGAAAGCCAAGAGGTCAGAGCAACAGCTGAGAGCTGAAAACCTTACCCTTCACTGGTTCTGCTGTCTTTCCTCTCTGCCAGAGATCTACTTCTGTGTGTTTGTTCTTTTTATTGACTTTCTGTTCTGCTTTCTCATTGGTTGTAAACCCAGCCTGTCCTCCTCATCACTGCCTGTCTGTACAGACCTCCAGGTCTTCTATGGTTGGTATTGAGATTAAAGGCGTGTGTCTCCATGCTGGCTGTGTTCTTGAACACACAGAGATCTGCCTATCTCTGCCTCCCAAGTGCTGGGATTAAAGGCGTGTGCCACCACTGCCCAGCTTCTGCTATGGCTTGCTATTAGCTCTGACCCCCAGGCAACTTTATTTATTAACCTACAAATAAAATCACATTTTAGTACATATAAAATATCACCATACCTGGGGGCAGGAGCCTATGGTTTCACACTTTATGGAAAGTGTCAGGAAGAATCCAGGGCAATCGGATGTATGTAGTGTGCTTCAGGTCAGTCCAGGTTAGGGGATGGAAAATAAAATAAGATATGAAATGTCTTGATAAATATGGTTTTGTTGTAGGATTTGAGCCTAATACACAAGTGCTCTGAGACTGAGCCACTGCTCAGGTCATCTATCTGTTTTTGTTAAATTTTATGTAGACACAAGGTCTCTTCATGCAAGGATGTCTAGCCTGTATCTGTTATCTGCTATTCTCAGGACCTTAATTCTTGTTCCCAGGTGTGGCCTGTGTGTTATACTTGGATTTTTATTTTTTATTTACTTATTTATTTTTAACTCTCAGACAATGTCAAGTCAACTAGTCAAGGCCGAATCAATCATATTCCTAAAGATTGGTTCTCAGATCAGCTAGAACACACGGATTATGTTGAGAATGCTATTAGCAGATCCCAAGACAATTTGTAAACTACAGTTATGAGGAAATTACAATTTAATCAACTGCAAAACCCTTACCTGTGAAACATTATTGATGGGGTTAAAAAAGGATTAAATTACAGAGCAGGTTCTGATGTGAATTCTAAAATGGGCCTAGGAATATGTACAGAGCCAGAAAGATCTGGAGTTCAAGAACATCCTTGCCTATTTTAGACACTGTCTCAAATATACTCAAAGAAATCCAGTGTGGTGGTTCACACCTATAATCACAAGACTCAGGATTAAAGAATTTGCCTTCAACATGGTATTAATTAATTCTCTCTTTTTTTAATGAATATCAAATTAATGTGAATACACCCTATGTACAGCACAGGCCAGTGACTCCATGCAGGCCACACAGATCATTACAAATTCTTTCCACTGGGACACAAGCTGTCATATAAATTACTCAGACTGGCCTTGAACTCACACTGAATTCCAGACAGGTATTGACATTGTCCCTTCTTTCTCATGCACCTGAATAATGGCCACTTAATGGACCACCAGTATTGGTAGGCGCACAGATCTTAGCAAAGTTGACTACATAACTATTCAGGTCATCAAATCAGCCTGTACATAGCACAGCATCCAAGCATATAATGAATCCTAATTTTCATCAGGATCTCAGTTCATTCTCTTTCCTGACAAGTAATCATTTCCTCAATTTCTTTAAGGGAATTTTTTTGTTCCCTCTTTAAAGACCTCTATCATCTTCATAAAGTTATTTTTAAGGTCATTTTCTTCTGCTTCTTCTATGTTGTGATGTTCAGGTCTTTCTGTTGTAGAACTGCTAGGTTCTTGTGTTGCCATATTGCTTTTTTTTTTTTAAGATTTATTTATTCAATGAATGCCCTATCTGCATGTACATGTTTATTTCAGAAGAGGGCACCAGATCCCAGTATAGATGGTTGTGAGCCTCCATGTGGTTGCTGGGAATTGAACTCAGGACCTCTGAAAGAGTTGCCAATACTCTTAAACTCTGAGCCATCTCTCCAGCCCACCATATTGCTCTTTATGCTGTTTTATGTATTTTTGCACTGACTTCTACCCATCTCTTCCTCCATTAGTCATAAGAGGTGCCTGTGTCTGAGTGAGCTGCTCTTGATCCAATCTGTGCTTGATGTGTCTGTGTTTCAGGTGTCCACCCTGGGTTCAATCTTAGCTCTTGGTCTAATTGGAGCTGACTGATTTTGTGTCTCAGGGAGCTGCTCTTGGTCTTATTAGGGCTCTTGGTCCAGTCAGAGCTGGCGCATTCCATGTCTCAGGAAGTCACTCTTGGTCCAATGAGAGCTAGAGGAATCTGTATCTCAGGAAGCCACTGGGGTTAAATGGGTTGGGTATGTTTGGGGTAGGGCATGGGTCTTGTAGATTGCAGGGTCTGATGGGGAGTTTTGGTGGAGGAACCTGCCGGCATGAGTCTTCCCTGCTGGCCCGCAACTGGGGCAGCCCTGACAGGAGATCTAAACAACCTGAACATGCTCTATTTAGATACTCTTCCATAAAAGCATGAGGGTCACTGAAATACAGGTGTACTTAACACCCATCATGGCAATGATTCCATGAAAGGAAAATCAGGTATAAACATGAAAATAAAAAAGTAAATTAATTAGTTAATAGACAAAATCTTAGTGTTTGTGGTGACTTGCAGAATGTGTTTTTACCTTCACCACAGTCTCAGATCATTCTCTTCCCTGAAAGGAGATCTGATCAAACTGGACACACCCTATTTCATACCACTACACTCAGGCAGGAGGATTACTAAGACTTACAGGTCAGCTCAGGTTACATATGAGTTTCAGATATATATAGAGAGAATTTATGTGGAAAATTATAGAAATAATAATGTAAGCAAGACAATGAATCCCAGAGCTCAGAGTTTGTGAAGAAGTATCATGGGTGGACCTGGGATCTTGACCATACTCTCAGATTTTATGCATTTCCACATGGAGATCTGATTCATTCAAACTACAGATGTAAAATGCCAAATAGGATGAAATGGGTGGATGTTCCATTATCCAACCAGATGGCAGCTTGTGGCTGAGAGGCAGGGCTACAAAGGGTAGATGTGAGCAGAAAGGAGATATAAGGGTCAGAATGGCTAGACAGGACATTCTGAGCCATGTATCCTGGAGTGACTGACTGTCTCTGCTGGGATTGGAACACCTGCTACCAACCAACCATCAGGACACCCCATCTCACCCAGCCTATTGAGTTTCTACTAGGGATATTTGACTTCAGATATCATAGGGAGTTTTCACTTCTGTGTCTTCTGGTGATTTTGATAAAAAAAAAATACAGCATTGCCTCAATCCTAAAAACAATTTTCTTATTTCTGCTCAATTAGGCTTTCTGATTTTGGAGACTCATTTTTGTATCTTAGCTAGATTGGCCTGGAAATAGCCAAGTAGGTCAGGCTGAAAGGAATTGGCTACCCCCCTGCCCCAGTGTCTTCAGTGGCCTAGTGATAACCAGATGGCATCAAACCCTGCATTAGACCCTCATTTTCTGGGACCACAGACTCAGCTTCTCAGACATTTTCTGATGTGTGTTTGCTTGGTTTTTTAATTCATTTCATTTATATTTTTTGGGGGTTTTGTTTGTTTGTTTGGAGTGGCAATAGCCTCAGGCTATAAACACAGCATCTTCCTCTTCACTCAATTCAGTCTCTGAGAACCCACAGCCCCAACCTTGTCCACAAGACCAAAAGTCAAGCACAGGTGAAATCCTCTAGGGACACAATGTGCTACTGTCTCCACTGTAAATCATTGTATGTGTTAGGGCAAGGAGAGGTTAGAGTTGGTTCTTTAAACTACTGCCAATCAAGAGAGAATGGAGGAGGAGAACAGAGACAACCTTCCTCTCTAGGTCTTCAGAGACCTTCCTTCCCTGCATCTATAGGCCATTTCTTGGCTTTTCAGCACCAACATGATTCTTGGAGAAGGGTCCAGTAACAAACAGCATACACACTGGATTTCAGGTCACTGACTGTAGTGATATTTTGTTTTACTTGTTAACAAATATAATTTTCCTGAAGATCAGAGGACAGAGTCAGCCACTAGATTAAACATACAGGCCAGATAGTGGTGGCACACGCCTTTAATCCTAGCACTCAGAAGGCAGAGACACATCTGAATCTCTGTGAGTTCAAAGCCACCCTGGACTGCATGAAATTAATCCAGTCTAAAAGAGAACTAAAGCCAAGCAGTGGTGGTACACACCTTTAATCCCAGTACTTAGGAGTCACATGTCTTTAATCCCTGCACTAGGAAGGTTGAGAGAGGAAATGATATGGCTGGGCAGGGAAAGGTGGGAGGAGATCAGAACAGAAGCTCTTTCATCTGAGGACCCAGGGTCATTCAGTCTGAGCATTCATGGAGACGGGATCTTTCCCTTTCGGCTGAGGATTTAGTGAGGTGAGAAGTGGATGTGGCCTATTTCCTCTCATCTTTCAGCATCTCCCCAATATCTGGCTCTGGGTTTTTACTATAAGACCATTAGTGTTTGTGCACCAAGTGACTATACCACTTAGCAACACAGTTGGTTTTCTGGTCTCATCACAGTAATGATTGCTTCAAAAGCAGAACTGGTCCAGCTTTGGAAATAAAGGAAAGAAAGAACAAAGAAAGGGAAGAAAGGACACATAAATCCCGGAAGACACACACACACACACACACACACACACACACACACACACCCAGAGAGAGAGAGAGAGGAGAGAGAGAAAGTTTTAGTGGTTATGCAATGACTTTGGAAATGGTTCCTTATCTTCACCAGTGTTTTAGTTCATTCTCTTTCCTGTGTGATGAGCTAATCAATCTGAAAACCCTCTGTTACTTAACTTCTATTGAGGCAGAATTTTTTTTTTTTTTTTGTGGAGCTGAGGATCGAACCCAGGGCCTTGCGCTTTTTAGGCAAACGCTCTACCACTGAGCTAAATCCCCAACCCAAGGCAGAAGAATTATTGATATACAGATCAACTCAGGCACATAATGAGTTCCAGATAGTTCTTAAATACAGTTTGAGACCTTATCTGGAAAAAATAATAAATTAATAACATACATAAGACAATGTATTCAATGTATTCAGAGTTTGTGGAGAAGTATTACAGAGGGGTTTGGGACTTGACTATAACCTCAGATTTCATACTTTCCCAAATCTGATTCACTCAAGCTAAAGATGCAAAAGCACAAGAGAGATTGGATGGGGAGATGCTCAAATATCCAATCAGATGGCAGCTTTTGGCTGAGAGGTGGAGCTATGAAGGGAAACTGTGAGGGAAAAAGTGGATTAGAATTGCCAGGCAAGACACTGTGTGGACCTGGAGTGATTGCCTGGACCTGCTGGGATTTGAACAGCTGTTGTGTGTGTCCTGATCAAGTAAGCCATTCACCCCCATCAGGACACACAATTTTACCTAGGATCACCAGTCTCTCATTTCATCTTAGTATTTCTGGGTTGTTTTTGTTTGGTTGTTTGGTTTTTGTTTTGTTTTATTTTGTTTGTTTTGGATTTTTAAGTTTATTTATTTATTATGTATACAGAAGAGGGGGCCAGATCTCATTACAGATGGTTGTGAGCCACCATGTGGGTGCTGGGAATTGAACTCAGGATCTCTGGAAGAGCCATCAGTGCTCTTAACCTCTGAGCCATCTCTCCAGCCCTGTTTTGGATATTTTGAAACTGAAACTCTCATGTAGTCCAGGCTGACCTAGAATTCCATATGTAGATGAGTGTTATGAGTACTGAGACCTGGAGCTAAGCGCCCTGCGAGTATACACTATTCAGAGGCTAAGACACACTGAGCAAGCAATGACCAACAACTCCAATCTGTCTTAAAAATATTTAATTCAAAGTGATTATAGATTTATTAAATGAAAATGAAGAAAAGTCTATAGAAGTAGACATTTGACCATGAATCTCAAGAAAGCATCAAGTTGATAATTCTCAGTATTCAAACTCCTAAAGATCAGGCTAGTGCTCAGCATGGCTCCAGGTTCTAAAGCTTTTAGAAATAATAGTAACTATATCCATTTCACAGTCTCCAAACAAGTTCCATTGATTGAATTGAAAACATACATAGTTTGTGCATGGGATCTTCACCTTTGCTTTTGGGGGTCATGGAAGACATTTGAAGATGGTTGCCAACAAAAATGTATGTTTCAGGTTTGATTTTCCTCTCTCTCATTGCCCAGTGTAGAAGGATCCAGGGGAACAGTAGTTGTGATTAGGTAGAAAAAGGGGAATATTAGCTTAAATGGATGCTCATCTCCATGATATCTTATATGGAACTATGGTTATGAGAAAGATAAAGAATGATAATAGGAAATACAAGGTTTTCCACATTTCTAGAGCAGTGACGGGACCCTGCATGGTTTATGCAGTGAAGGGGCAAAGAGGCTTGCTAAAAGTGGTTTGCCTGAAAGGGTTTATTCCTCTGGCTATTTCTATAACATCTGTCTATCCGAAGGCCAAGATGAGCTCCCCACCCACGCTCCTGCAGCTGGCAAGAAGAAGTCTGCTAAAAGATGAAGCTTTGGCCATCTCTGCTCTGAAAGACCTGCCCATGGAACTCTTCCCACCACTATTCAAAGATGCCTTCACTGGAAAACAAACAAACATCCTGAGGGAGATGGTAGCAGCCTGGCCCTTCCCATGCCTTCCTGTGGGAGCCCTGATGAAGAGTCCCCACCTGGAGACATTGAGGGCTGTGCTGGGTGGCCTGGATTTGCTGATTAACCAGAAGGATCAGCCTAGGTAAGTGAGAACATGGAGGGGAAGTGTAGATAAAGTGACTACAGAGATTAGAATGTGGTCCAAGTTGAATCAGATGTCTTAGAGAAGTGAATAAAAGAAAAAGGACAGTGGTGTGTAGAGCACACTGAGATTAGATGTAGTCAATATCAATGACTCTGCCCTTGCCTCTTCCCCCATCCACTAGAAATGGAAACAGTCTGGGTTCAAGGAATAGATTTAAGGGAAGTTGATGTGTGGGGTCAAGCAGATTATAAACGGTACTCCTGTCATTTGAATCTCCTTCTTGTTTGACCAACAGGAGTCGGAAACTAATAGTGCTTGATTTGCGGGATGCCCAGCATAACTTCTGGAATGTGTGGGCTGGAATAGAGGATGGTATCTGCTCTCCAGATGTCGTTACTGAGACCCAACCTGTGGTGCATCATCCCATACAAGAGGGGAAACAAGTCGTGACTGTGTTGATGAACCTTTCTCTCAAATCCAGCCATCTTTGTAAATACCTAAGGTGTTTCTATTGGTGGGCCAAGAAGAGAAAAGATGTGGTGCAGGTGATCTGTCAAAAGCTGGAGTTTTGGGCCCTGCCTGTCTATAACCCCCTAGAGCTGCTGGAGGTATTTGAGCCAAGCTCTATACAGGAATTGGAAGTGAATAAATGCTGTGACCTGGGGACTCTTGCAATGATAGACCCTGGCCTGGGCCAGATGACAAACCTTTAGAAACTCATTATCAATGAAATATACATGCCTTTGGAGCTGCTTGGGAACCAAGAGATGAAAGAATGGTGTTTTACAGAGATCATCCCCCAGTTCTCCCAACTCAACATGCTCCAGCATCTCTATTTGAATGATGTCTTCTTTCTGAATGAACGACTTGACCAAGTGCTCAGGTGAGGATGACTGAGAGCTTGATCCACAGGTCAGAGAAAAGGCTTTTCACTGAAACTTCAGTGTACACCTGTGGCTTCCCAGACACTCCTGAGGACACACTGATATGACCTTAAGATAATTGATCTAGTAGTCTTTCTGCTACTCTAGCTCCCATGATTGAGAAAAGGTCTTTACTAGGGACCCAGATGAAGTGAAAACAGATCTACAGAGGGTATGAGGTCTTTAACCACATGTTGCCTCCATGTCGGCTCTGTCCTTAGAACTGTATAAACAGTTTACATCTCACTCTGATTCCCCAAGAGGCAAGGGCTATTTGAGCACAGGTAGGGCTTGAATAAATGGGAAATGAGAGAGAGAGAGAAAGAGAGAGAGAGAGAGAGAGAGAGAGAGAGAGAGAGAGAGAGAGAGAGAGAGAGAGAGAGAGAGAGATTGATTAGGGGAACAGGGAAGCCCTGGAAGCAGGACAGAGGCTATGCTAGGAAGGTAGGTCTCATTGAGGCCAATGTTGGCACACACAGGGATGGTTCTAAGTGTCCCATAGTTGGTCCTTTTTGGTTTCCTGTGGATATCACCTGTCAGCTGATGTGCTTTTGTGCTTGACAGTGCAGAGGGAACAGATCTGTGGACAAATAGTCAGCGATAGTGCATAAGTTGTTAACTCTCTATCAGGGAGCATCATGATGCTCTCAGAATGACCTTAGGACTACTTAGCCTCTGCTACCCTGAAGTCATCACCCTTCCTCTACTACTATTAGACTTTACTGAGATAAACTCCTTTGTCTCCCTGTAGGTGCTTGAAGACTCCCTTGGAGACCCTTGCAATCACTAGCTGCATGCTATCAGAATCAGACATGGGTTATCTGTCCCAGTGTCCAAGCATCCATCAGCTCAAACATCTGGACCTGAGTGGTGTCCCCTTTTTGAATTCAAGTCATTCACTTCTAGGAAGACTGCTAGAAAGACTGACAGCTACTCTGCAGACTTTAGAATTGAAGGGCTGTATGTTGATGGACTTCCAAATCAGTGTCCTCCTGCCTGCCCTGAGCCAGTGCTCCCAGCTCACCGAAGTCAATTTTATGAAGAACTTCCTGTCTTTGTACAGCCTTAAGAATCTGCTGCAGCACACTGCCAACCTGACACATCTGACCCGGGAGATGTACCCTGCCCCCAGTGAGGTCTATGGTGACAATGGTGATGTCATGCCAGACAGATTTGTCCAACATTGTTCTGAACTCATGGAAACACTCTGTGTTGTAAGACAGCCGAAAGAGATCTGCTTTGTGAGTAAGAGATGTCTAGATTGTCAGGGATTCTGTGTTTATAACTTGGAGGCCACACTATGTTCATGTTGGCAATAAATAAGAAGAGATCACTGCCAGGCTCTGAGAAATCAAAGCCAGGACTCAAATGACTCATTAGAGTCACAACAAACGTATTCAAGCATTTTGGATGCACTTGGGAAAGAAGATTGCTTCACTGGTGGTTCATATTTGAAGGAGAATCATTGACATGGAGGACTGGGGGTTCATTTTCTGTCAACAGTACAGACCTAACCTTGGACAGCAAAGGAGATTTGAAAATTGTTGGGATTCTATCTTAGCATTTCATGGTATGAGCTACCATAGACACAGTGAAGGGGACAAAATGAAAGGAAATTACAAAGAGCAAAAGGGACTGGATAAGGAGGGTACCACATTGTTCTGTTGCTGGATAGCATCCATCTACTGGTTGAGTACCTCACCTAAAGATCTATATTGTATCTGTTTTGTGAAATATTCAAATGACTAAACCATGTAGTGGCACTAGACTTACAGTATTAGCACTGTTTTGCTGTAATTTTCTTTTGCTTGTTTGGATAGGCCCTCAAGGGGAGCATTACTTCCCCCATTACAATTTTCAAATTTTTCAGTAAAGCAGTTTTGAATGAGAGCACCATTATATTCTTTCAATTTAATAAGTGAGTTCTTTAACAGTCCCACATTTGGATACCAGCATTCTGCCTACACTCTCCCCATACTCGTCTGTCCCTTTGTCTCTATCCCTTTCTCCTAGATTTTTCAGAGTGACCTAACATGCCCTGCTCTTGGAGATTTTATACACTTTACCATCATGAAGCCATTCCAAAACACTACTGCCGGAGACCATAAGAATATACAGCAGATGACAACTGATATTCATAAGGTCAACCCACCAGGTAAATAAATCTCTGATGGAGGAACTTTATCAAACAAGGCTTATTTTACACAGTTAGCTGATTTAAAACCTCGGAGCATATTCAAAGTAAACTAGTGGCCACTGCAAATGAATGCACAAGGACAGATTCCCAAGTGTTTGTTGAACCAAGTGTCAGGCACAAAGCAACATTAGTAGACATAAGTTCCTGCTTCTCTTGAATCTCTGCATGAACTCAGTTTTTTAGATGTCCTGTGGTCGAGGTCATTCTAGTCTACATAAAGGGTATCACGTCAAACAAACAAACAAACAAAACAATAAGAGAACTTCCACTTCCTCAGAGAGACAGCCACAAAGCGCACTTTTACTCCTCAGCATCCTTCACACTGAGATACATATTGCACTTTCTTCCCATGCCTGTGGGAAGAGGTAAAGGTTCCTTTAGCCATTGCTGCACACCCTAGGAGCAGTCCCACACACCTGGAAGCCCTCTTCCAGATAGGCTCAGCAATGATCCAAGATTCTCTAGCAGTCTTATTCAGAAGCTGCTGTCCAGCCCTTTGACACCATTCTCACTAAAGCCCCGACTTGCCTGGACATCCCAATTTTGTCCCTGATGGCCTGGAGTACCTGATCCGGTTGGCTTCACCTTACAAGTTTACACAATCATACTCATCTCAAATCCAAATGTCCACACTGCTTTTATTTCCATTTTTCTGTATCTCACCCAAACAAATAGTTAATACTTTTAATCTAGAGAATATAACAGAATGTTTGTCGTGTCACCTGGGCTGGTCTTAGCCTGGGATATTAGCAGAGGATGGACTAGGTCCCTCTGGGGTCACTGAATCACCATTTATGGACCAGATGGCAGGACACTGAATCCAGAAGATGAGTGCAGCCTCCATCACTGTAGATGCTTCAGTGACTCCTCTGAGACTCTGGCTCTTAAGGACCATTTGAGTCACAGGTCCTCTAATCAAGCACTGCCTTCCAGTCCCAGGGAGGAGGGATCAGTTTTCTCCATCCCCACCATGCTCATCTACGTGGAGTTCAAGATGGTCCACGGAACTGATATCATCAAATGTGCCATCATTAAGCAATGAATGTTAGGGATATAGTAAATTCAGGAGTATGTGATGACCCACTCCATGAGCTGGGACTGAGTATTACTGACATGTGGCCACAGCATGCAGAGTGTTGGCAGGGAAAGGTTTCAGTTACTCTTGGGCTTAGACAGACAGTCAGGTTGTGGAACATTGTCGTGGCTCAGTGCATGAGTGTTTGCTACATCAACAGAAAGACCTTAGTGTGATGCCCAGAATCTCCAATGGAATAATAAACTGACCATTGAAAGTCATCCCCTGAAGCCAGGCATGGCGGCAAGTGTCTTTAATCCCAGCACATGGGAGGCAGGGGCATGTGGATTTCTGTGAGTTCAAAGGTAGCCTGTTGTACATAATGAGTTCCAGAATGGCCAGAGCTGTGTGGGAGACCACATCTCAGAGAGGGCTGGAGGGAGAGAGAGAGAGAGAGAGAGAGAGAGAGAGAGAGAGAGAGAGAGAGAGGGAATCTTCTGACCTCCACATTGTTACAATGGCACAGAGGGGCCTACATACAGACTCACATACAAATTCAATGATAATAAATCAAAGGCATATCCCGAAAACAGGTGTGGTGTGTGTGTAGATGTAGAAGGTAGCAAGTGCTCCCAGAGAACAGAAAAAAGAGGGTGGGGGGTTTCAGATAATCTGGAACTTTTCCAAGATTCTCAGGGTGCTGAAATCAAACCCTGGTCCTCAGAAAGAACAGCAGGCCCTGTTAACCTCTGAGCCATCTCTCGAAGAGAATCTCTCTCTAGCTTTTTGACTGGGGTTTCATGAAGCTGAAGGGTATAAAATGTCCAAGAGCAGGGAATTTGGGGTCATGGTTCACTCTGAAAGTTCTAGGATGCAGAAGGTGTAGAGACAAGGGGGACACGAGAATCGGCGAACACGGTAAGCTTAATGGACAACTATGAAACTGTCAATGAACCGACTCAGTAAATTAAAGAGTACAATGCTCTCTCATGCAAAAGGGTTTTCTTGAAACCTATGGAAAACTGTGAGGATGCTAAGGATGGTGGGAGAAATAATATCCAGTTCCTCAAGCCGTCCAGAGCAAGGAAAAGTCAGATCACAGCTCAATAGTGAGAATGCTGTATGCCCAACACCAGTTCATAGTTCAAGCAACTTACTGTTCAAGAAAGAAACATATATCCATAAATTACAAATCTTTATGTAAGATGGACAACCAAAAGGCAGAGGCCAAACAAAGACAGAGGCTTGGGTCCTGCCTCATCCTGTCCATTATGCTCCTTGTAATATCCTCTGTCTTTATCCCCTTCCCTGTGTCTATGGTCTCTCAGACACTGATTGTGCTGGCATGAAATCCCTACCATTTCCCAATCTCTCTTCCTGTCTGAGGTTGGGTCTGCACTGTTCACCTTCATTAGAAAATGAGCCCCATGTCAGAGCTTCACTCCCTCTGATCTAAACTAGTGGAGCAGTCTTGTTTCCCAAGTACATCCAAAACCCCTTGAATACACATCCTCTGTGTCTCTAATGGGTCACTTGAATCCTGGCTTTCATTTTTCAGAGGCCAGCAGTGGCTTCTCCTTATTGATTGCAAACAGGAGCATAGTTTGAACTTCAGGTTATAGACACAGAATCCACGACAATCCAGACAGCTCTTACCAACAAGGTAGATCAAATTGGCCTGCCTTATAGCCCCGAGTGTTTCCGTGAGCTCAGAACAATGTTCTGCAAGTCAGTCTGGCAGGACCTCACCAATGTCATCATAGAGCTCCTCAGGGGCAGGGTACACCTCTGGGGTCTGATGTCTCGGGTCAGAAGTGTGCTGCCGCAGCGTCTTCAGGTTTCACAGGACAGGGAGTTCTTCACAAATTTGACCTCAGTGAGCTAGGAGCACTCACAGGGAGGAGGACATTGATTTGGAAGTCCGAGATCATAGAGCCTTCAAGTCTAAGGTTAGCAGGTAGCTGTCAGTCTTTCAGTCTTCCTAGAGTGAATGGCTTAAATGTAAAGTAATGACACACTCGCGACCTGCATTCCCCCTCTTATGGGATGCTGCACCCCTGTTGGATCTCGATAATGTCATCTGGAGAGCAGACGCCATCCTGTCTTACAGTCCATATGTTGTAGAAATTGTCGTGGGCATCCCAGAAATGGAGCACATGTAGTGTCCAGTTCTTGTGGGTTAAACCGATTCTGGTGTCTGGAATTAAATTGAAATGTGATTTGTTGGTTTGTTTGCTCATTTATTTATTTATTTTTGAGAGATATGGACTGTGTACACACCTTGGCCATTCTGGAACTCATATAGACATGCTGCCCTTGAACACATAGAGATCTACCTACTGTGCCTGCTGCATGCTGGGATGAAAGGTGTGCAGTGCCAAACCTTGTGGAAAAGCTTCTGCCTAGCACACCAGCAGCCTTTGATGCTGTCCTCAGCGCCATGGAATCAGAATCATCACATCCCCATGTCCTCAGCAGTCAGAACGTCCTATAGCTGGGATCCAGCCATTCTACTTCAGACTTCTGGACAACAACTACACGATCCTGACAAATCTCTGGGTAAACTATTAATTCCACAGAAATTCAGATCTACATAGTGTGGCCGCATCTAAAAGACAAAAGAAAACAAAAGCTAAGTCATTACCGAGTTCTACAGAGTTTTCAGTGGTTGTGAACACTGATGACTCTTCCAAATTCTCATTCGATTAGGGGAGCAGGAGGTTTGAGCTGGAAGAGGAACAGAGGGAGAGCAAGGAAAGAGATATGATGACTAATGAAGGCACCATGGGAATAGGGAGGAGCAGAGAGCCAAGGAGGTTCCCAGGAATCCACAAAAATGTTTTATTTTTTTTTAAGATTCATTTTACTTTTAAATTATGGACAGGTGTGTGTATCTGAATGTAAAGGTCTGCACATGAATGTAGGTGCTAGCAGAGACCAGAAGAGGATGTAAGATTCCCCTGGAGATGGAGTTACAGGTAGTTGTGAGTCCTTAAACTGAGTGATTGGAACTGAACTTGGGTCCTCCATAAGAGCAATTTATTGCCCTTAAGTGCTGAATGACCAATCTCTCCATCTTCAGAGTTTTCTTTCTTTCTTTCTTTCTTTCTTTCTTTCTTTCTTTCTTTCTTTCTCTTTCTTTTTTGTTTTTTGTTTTTGTTTGTTTTTTTTTTCTTGTTTTTGCTTTTTTGAGACAGGGTTTGTCTGTGTAGCTTTGTGCCTTTCCTGTAAATTGCTTTATATACCGAGGCTGGCCTGGAACTCACAGAGATCTGCCTGCTTCTGCTTCCCAAGTGCTGGGATAAAAGGTGTGTGCCACCACCACCTGGCCAGGGTTTTCTTATTAAAAATATGATATCATCAAATAGAAAATTCTTGAAAGACATATTGATAACAGGTTCTCCTATTTTTCCCAGGTCTCTGTTCTTGAAAAAGATAAATTGGAGCTCAGTGGTGGTGAGCACAACTTTCCTCATAGCACTCAGGAGGCAGAGCCAGGTAGATCTCTGTGAGTTCAAGGCCAGCCTGGTGTACAGAGTGAGATCCAGGACAGGCACCAAAACTACACAGAGAAACACTGTCTTGGAAAAAACCAAAACAACAACAACAACAAAAGATAAATTGGGGGTTGTTTGTGGTGGCCAATGCCTATAACACAAGCACTTGGAAGCTAAATGCTGCTGGAGTTCCAGGTCAGCTTCAGCTGCATAAGAACTTGGAAGACAGCCTGAATACATGAGATCTTACCTCATAAAGCATAGAAAACAAAAATTTAGGACTGCTGGTAGCTCCCTGGTTAGACTCCTCCTAGAATTCAAGAAGCCCTGGGTCTGATTTGCAGCAGAAAGCACTGTATGACCTGGGTGTGCTGCTCAAATCCCAGCACTCAGGCCCCTAAGCAGGAGAATCAGAAGTTCAAGGTCCTCCTTGACTGCACAGTGAGTTTGAGATCAGCCTAGGAAACCCCAGACACATGCTCAAATCAGGAAAAGGGGAGCTCTGGAGAGAAGGCTGAGTAAGAAAGAGCACTGGCTGCTCTTGCAGAGTACCCGGATTCAGCACCATCCCCTCATGGTGGCTCACAAACATCTGTAATTCCCCTCAGTTCCAGAGCTCTCTGACACTGTGTTCTGGGCTCTTCTGGCACTGCATACATGTGATGCTCAGTCATACATGGAGGCAAACACACTCACACAATACAATGAAACTAAATATTTTAAAAAGAAAAAATTAAGGATTTTTATAATACAGATTTAACACAACCATGATGCTTTATAAAAAGAAGTGCTGGCTTTCTCTGGAAAGCAGTGTCCATCCGAACCTCCTATATTCCCCTTCTTGCTCGATTTCAAATTCATGGCCTCTCTTATCATTAATTGCTGTTACATGCATGTATGTAAATGTGCACACACATTTATTCTGAAGTCTAACCTGCTCCTTCAGCATACTTCTCATATGTATGTTTTCAGGGCTGACCATTTTCTAGTGAATAACCAATGGGTGTGTCCTTGCCTTTGAAAGATTAATTCTCCACTCTCAATATTACTTTGTGCTATGTGTAGGTTTGAGGCCTTCCGGTTGTTCCTATGGCTACTTTGGTATGTCTATTGCTCTTGGTCAACTCCTCTTTGGGCAGTCATGTTTGGGAGACTGTTATGGTGTAACTTCCAACAATTATAGGAGACACAGCCTCATAGTTAACTTCTGATCCTTTGATTCTCACAATCTTTGCAACCGTTTTCTGCAATTCTTCCTGAGCCTTAGGTGCTGAAGTGAGTTTTGGATATATCCATAGTTTCTCAACTAAGCACTGCTGCCTTTTAAATCATTAGAAACACATTTTAAAAGGCTGTCTAGTGCCCACAGCGTGTCCTTATACCTCTTATTGGGGTCTGTCAGTGCTGATGGAACAGAATTATGTTCAATGTCAAATAATGTATCAAGAGCCCTTGTAATGAGATTTAAAGTGTCCCTATGCTGGAAGTCTCCACATTTCTGTGGGAACCCATTTTCAGTTCCTAGTGGCTTTACCCAGCAGGTCTGCATGGAGACGATGATTAGACCAGGGGGTTGAGTGCAGGTGTCAGAGATGGTCTGCACATGGCGGTGCCAGGATGGGGGGGATGTCTTTTGCCCCACCCCTTGGCATTTCTGTAAATACCCTAAGACAGAGACAGGGCCCATCGGGATAGGCTCCAGGCCCTCTGGAGGGTATCCTGTATTTTCTGTTTATCTCTATACTCTAAATCCTTCTATCTAATATTTCCTGCTGCTCTCACTCAAGAAGACTCTGGGGAACTCTGGGGTTGGTGAGTAGCCAGCCCACACATTTCTCAGTTTGGCTTCAGTTAAAAGTGTGAGTTTGGAAGTGTCTTCCACATTCAGTTATGTTTTATGGAAGTCAGCACATAACCACAATGGCATTTAGCACAGGACTTTGGGGCTTTTTTAAAATTTTTACCTTATCTTATTCTATTTATTGTTGTGTGTGTTTGTGTGTGTGTGAGTGCTGGGTGAGTGGTGTGGAGTGGTTGAGGATCTCACCTGCCATGGTATGGATGCTCTGCATTAACAAAATCATGGAGGTCCTGACTGGATATCAAGATACTCTCTGTATTGAGTCCTGCTGTTACTGTTGTTCATTGGTGAGCTAAATTTCATTTTGTGGTTTAGGCTAGGGTCAGTCTGAAGACAGTCTTCTTCAGCTCCCTATAATCAGTGACAAGTTTGTTCCACTCTCTGCCATATATATATATATATCGGGGGAGGGGGTGATTCCAGACAGGGTTTTCCATGTAGTTTTGGTGCCTGTCCTGCATCTTGCTCTGTAGGCCAGGCTGAACTCGAACTCACAGAGATCTGCTTGGTTCTGCCTCCCGAGTGCTGGGATTACAGGTGTGAGCCACCCCCCCCTTCTACCATATATTTTTACATTTATTTATTTATTTGTTTGTTTATTATGCATTTATTTCTATTTTTGGGGAATCGTGGGGCACACGTTGAGGTGGAAGAACAATCAGGGGAGTCTCTTTCTTTCTTTCTTTCTTTCTTTCTTTCTTTCTTTCTTTCTTTCTTTCTTCCTTCCTTCCTTTCCTCCCTCCCTCCCTCTTTCTTTCTTTCTTTCTTTCTTTCTTTCTTTCTTTCTTTCTTTCTTTCTGTCTGTCTTTTTTTTTTCCCAAGACAGGGTTTCTCTGGTAGCTTTGTGCCTTTCTTGGCACTGTCTTTCAAGACCAGGCTGGCCTCAAACTCACAGATCCACCACCACCGCCAGGCCAATCTTTCTCTCTTTCAATCATGGGGCTTCCTGTAACTGAACTTAGGTAGTTAGGCTAAAGCCAAGCACCACTGCCAAATGTGCCCTTCTGCTAGCTGACAGCTCCCTTGTTAAATGAAAAAAAAAATTTTTTTGTTTTTTTCTTTTCTTAATTTTGAGAGAGTCTCACTGTGAAACTCTGGATTGTCTGGAATTCCCTATGTGGATCTGGCAGACCTCAAGACACAGGAATCCCTCTTTGTCTGCCTCTGGAATGCTCGGATTAAAGGTGTGGCCCATCACACCCTGCTCTCCACCCAGTCACCATTTCCTCTTCTCCAAGCAGGTTGCAGCCCCATCCTTTATCTAACACCCTTACCTCCTGGGCTTCTCCCTCAAAGCCTTTCTTGTTCCTTTTGGTTTGTTTTTATTTAAGTTTAGAAAAAATCATTTCCATTAGCCCAGGCTACCTTAAAGCTTGCTGTGTAGCTGAAGATGACTTTGTTCCTTCTCCAGCCTCGCACCCCAGTCTTCTCAGAGCTGCCACAGTAGATGACTGAAAGAGAAACCAGTTCTGCCTTGAACTCCAGAACCCACTCACAGTGATGACAATAAGAATTTCAGCTGCTGCCAGGCGGTGGTGGCTCATACCTGTAATCCCAGCACTCGGGAGGCAGAGGCAGGTGGATCTTTGTGAGTTCGAGGCCAGCCTGGTCTACAAAGTGAGTTCCAGGACAGCCTCCAAAGCTACAGAGAAACCCTGTCTTGAAAAAAACGAAAAACAAAAACAAAAACATTCAGCTTCTTTTCTTACTCTTTGTCTACTATTAGGCACAGATAAACCATGGCATGACTCACACACAGAACAATGTGGGCAACATATAAACAAAATTCAGCTAGCTGAAGGAAGGATGAGGCAGGAGGATTGTTGAGAGTCCAAAACAAGATTATCTACAATCTGAGTGTCCATCACAGAAGTAAGTTATAAGCCAAGTGCATAAATAAGCAAATAAATGAATGACTTTAAAAAAGTAAAGGAACTTAGTGTTGTGAAGTGAATTCATGCACGGATTCCCGATATTCATCCTAGGCTCAGAATTCTCTTGATTCTTCCTTCACCCATGGAGCCCAATGTATACTGAGGAAAAAGCTCCACATAAGATTAAATGGGCGGAGTAAAATCATCCAATCAGATGGCAGCTTTTGTTGGTGGTGCAGCTGCTAAGGGGTGAGAGAAGAAAGTTTTGTGAAAGTGCCATTGGAGCCAGAGAAGACACTTGGAGCACTGGAGCTTGTCACCCATGTCCAGGCCAGGTAAGTCCTTTCTTTACCTCCACCAGGACACTCCAACTTGTTCAGAGACATTTTAGACACAAGACAGTGCAGGGCATGCTGAAATCACTGTCTTCACATGGACAGAAGACATGGGGCTTCCAAACCCAGGTCTGCTCTCTTCTCCAATGTCCCCTGTCTTCCCTTGGTTTAATTTTGGGTGTTGAGACAGGGCCTCACTGTGCTGCACAGACTCTGCTAGACCTGGCTAGGTAGCTGCACTGGGTTGGGAATCAAGGTCCCGAGTGCTGGAATGACCTGCATGCTCCACCATTTTCTGATTCTTATCAACTACTTACCTTGTTTGTGTTGGTTAACTTTGAGACAAGGCCTCATTCTGTAAACCATCAACCTTTGAATCCCTGGCAGGTCCTCTGCTTCAGCCCCCAACATCTGGGATTCCTGTTGGGAGGTTCTCAGTGCCTTGATCTCAAGCTTTGTTTGGTGCACATTGAAAATTTGTTTCTTTCCTTTTTGAAATAGTCTAGTTCTATAGTCCTCTTTAGACTCAAAGCTGCAGGAATTCACTGGCCTTATCCTCCTGAGTGTGGAGATCAAAACTCTTAACTGTATTAAAAATTCCTCTAGTTTTTGGTGACAGGATAACAATATAGAATATATTGACCTAGAGATTTTATGTAACACAGGATGACCTTGAACTATCTTCCTGCCTCCACTTGCTAATTATGGAATATGTACTTATAGCTTGTGGCTGTGGCACATACCTTTCATCCCAGCACATGGGAGGCAGAGGCAGGTGGATCTCTGAGAGTTCAAGGTTTGCCTGGTCTACAGAGCTAGTTCCAGGACAGCCAGGGCTATACAAAAATACCCTGTCTTGAAAACAAAGAACAAAATAAGTTTCATTTAAGAACTTTTATTTGGGATGGAATCTCATTAGGTCAAGAACTCTCTGTAATTCAGTCTGACTTTGAAAGAGCAATCTTCCTCATTGTACCTCACAAAAGGTGGAATAAAGGTTATAAATCTGTTAAATTCATATCCAGCTCAAAAAAATCAACAAATATTTTCTAAAATTCTAATACATTCCTTCAGGAGGCAGGCTGGGTTTTTTGTTTGTGTGTTAGTCTTGATTTAGTAAGGCTTTTTGTTTGTTTGGTTTTCGAGACAGTTTCCCTGTGTTGGGCTGGCTTTCCTTGAACTCATTCTGAAGACCTCTGGCCTTGAACTCACAGAGATTTACCTACCTTTCGCTTCTGAGTGCTGGATTAAAGGTGTGTATGAGCCCAACCCAGAGATTTAGTTGATTTTAATGAGATAACTGATCACTGTAATTTAAGTTTTTGGTCTTTCAGTTCTTTGAGGGTTTTCAAGACAAAGATTTTACCTAGCCCAGGCTGGTGTTGTACTTGTGATAGCTCTGCCCCTGTTTCTCTGTGTGCTGGTTTCAGTTATGATCTCATTATTATTGAATTGTACTTCACAGGTGGCAGTTTTGTGATTTATTGAAAAAAATTGTTTTGTGTTTGGAGACAGGGATCTCTGTGTAACCCTGGCTGTCCTAGAACTCACTCTGTAAACCAAGCTGGACTGCCTCTCAAGTCCTAGAATTAAATGCATATGCCATCACCACCCAGCTAATTGAAATAATTTTTAACAGTGTCATTTAAAATGGAGGGGAGGGGCTGGGGAGAAGGTGGGGGCAGGGTTGGGAGGGGGGAGGACAGGGGAAACCATGGCTGATGTCTAAAATTAAAACACAAATATAATAAATTTTAAAAAAATGGAAAAAAAAAGCCTGGCAGCTTGGTTTCCAGAGTGAGATCCAGGACAGGTACCAAAACTACACAGAGAATCCCTGTCTCAAAAAACAAACAAACAAAAAACAAAAACAAAACATAAAAATGGCCTGGGGATGGATTTATCATGAGTGGCCACAAGACACAGTGATGTTTTTGGACAGTGCTTATTGGATGCAGTTGCTTCAGCCTGGTCAATTTGACAAGTTCACTCCTCAAACTGACATAAAAAGAAGCTGAGTAGGCTGCTTGCACAATGCTGTAATCCTAGCACTAGAGATGTGAGGGAAAACCATTCCCTGTTCTAGGATAGCTTGGGGTACATGCAGTGACTTGGAAATGATTAAGTTGAATGCGGCTCAGTGGAAAAGCACTCATCTAGCACAGGCCAGGGCCTGGATCAAACCCCAGTACCAAACAACCTCAGTCAAAAACAAGAGAACTGCAGGGCCCTGGAACTCCCAAGTTGGGTAACTGCTTCCCTGCTTGCTGACCTTGACCTTGATGTCCTCCCTATGCTGATTCCCTGCTGGTCTCCACCCTCCTGAATGCTTAAGTGAAGTTCCTTGTTTGTGTGTCCTGTGTTTGGGCATTAACAGCTTAGATGTAAGAAACATCAGTAGCAAACTTCTGCCCTCCAGGGGTTCTCCCATTGTGCTGTAAGCCTATATTTAAGGTTTCCTCCCTTCTTCAATTAACAGCATTGGGCATCCTACTGGCACCAATGACCCGCTGTCTCCACAGCCCCTCGCTCAGACATGGTGAATGGGTGGTGGTAGCATCGGCGCTACTGCAACAGGGAACTCATCAATCCGTATCATTCTTGCTTATTTAGGTTGTTTTTGAAGCCTCTAATACTGGCCTAGCCTCAAACTTAAAGTATGGACTAGACTGTATGGAATCCTTCCACATCTGTCTCTACAGTAATGAAATTTTAGTTTCTTGCCAACCAGACTGACATCATGCAGTATTTGAAAAGCAATGTTTGATTCAGAACATGCTGAGCAGTTAGGTCACATCAGATTGGCTAGTGTACAATTTTAGGATCTTAGTGTGAGTTGAGTCCAGCCTAGATTACATAGCCAGTTCTGGACTACACATTGAGACCCTGTATCAACAAAAATAAACGAGTTGCTTGAAGGACATGATACCCCACTAGCCCCCAGGCACTTACCCAGGGAACTCTATACTCCAAAGTTGTTGGACATAGCTAGGTTCCCCAAACCAGGCTCTAAATCTTTGAAAATTAAAAGCAATGATCCCATTTCACAGACTCTTCTCAGTCTTTGCCAGGCAGGATCATTTTGTTTAAAGCCTAATATGGGTAGGTTGTACATATAATACTTCCATTGTCTCTGAAAAGGGGTTAATATCCTTTCTGCATAAGAAATGGAGCTTAGATTTTTCTGTCCTGTTTCCCCCTTCCAAAGGGGTATGGGACTCAAAGCAGCAAAGGTTGGAACTGGATGGGACATTGGTGAATGTGAATGACAATGAGAGGCTCCACGTGCTGCCAGGGTAGCAGCATTTGCCTCTGAGACTGCCAAAGAGTGCTGTAGTGAGTCAACCCAAGTCTCCATCAAGGCCAGAGTGGTCACAGATGCTCACTGTGAGGGGAGAAATCTTCATAAGAAAGACTGAAAATATATTTTCTCCTAAATTCTTCCCCAGGATCATCTCCCTAAACATCCATCAGAATGAGCTTCCAGGCCCCACCCACACTCCTGCACCTGGCAGTACAAAGCTTAGTGAGCAATGAGACCTTGGCCATCTCTACTCTGCAGGACCAGCTAATGGAGTTATTTCCCATACTGCTGAAGGAAGCCAACACTCAGAGAAAACCAGAGATGATTAAGGCCCTGGTGACAGACTGGCCCTACCCTTGCCTTTCTGTTGGGTTGCTGATGAAGAACCCCAGCTTGGAGAACTACCAAGCTATGTTGGATGGAGTAGGCACATGGCTGCAAAGAGAGTCTCCCCCTGGGTAAGCAATGGAAGGAACATCTGGGATCAGGGAGTATGGGGTCAAAGGTGGATCAGAGACTTTGGCTGGTATACTAGAGGATTATAGGGGCCTTGACAGCTCTAAAAATCCTTGTAGCAAGGATCAAATAAGTATGAGGTAGCTCTTGGTGCAGATGTAGGCAAAGAGAATGACCTTTGTCTCCACCAGGTAATAAAAATACTCCAGGGCAGCAGTGGCACACTCCTTTGATCCCAGCACTTGGGAGGCAGAGGCACGTGGATCTCTGTGAGTTCAAGGCCAGCCTGGTCTACACAGCGAGACCCAGGATAGGCACCAAAAGTACACAGAGATACTCTGTCTCGAAAAACCAAAACCAAAAAAAAACAAAAACCAAAACAAAAATAAACAAAACAAAAAAAAACAGCAAAACAAACAAAAAAAAACAAACAAAAAAACCAATAGTAGATGATAGAAGTCCAGAGCAACTGAATGCAGGGAAACAGGACAGGTCTCCAATATGCATCTCAGGCAAAAAGTCATGCTTGACAAGCTTGTGGTTCTTATTGGAGACCCAGCACTGAAAAACAGGAATATGAAGAAGACAGAGATAAGCAGGGGAAAACTCCATCAGAGATGGAGAAAAAGTTTTGGGTCTCAACTTACCTTCTGACACTTCTCTTTTATCCAAGAGGGCAGAATCTTCAAGTGGTTGACTTGAGGAATGTGTTCCATGATTTCTGGGATGTGTGGACTGGAGGAGATGGTAGAAACCGCTCAACAGAAACTTTGCCTGAGGAGCTAGTAATGGAGGGCCTTCCTCAACGCACACTGAGGAGGCAGCGTTTGATGGTTTTCACTGATCTTTACCTACCTGCAGATAAATACCAAAAACATTTATTGAAATGGGCAGAGAATATAAGTGGTTCTCTGAAATTGTGCTGTGTGAGTCTGATGATTGGTACAGAAGAAGGCGGCCCTGTCAAGAAGGTCTTCCAAATTTTACAGCTGCAGTTCATCAAGGAGTTGGAACTGAATACAGTGGGTGATCTCTCCATACTGGCCAGTTTTGTACCTTTTATCAACAAGATGAGAAATCTTCACAAAATCCTGCTAGTCCGTGTCTTCCGAGACCACACCCACACTCCTGCAACTGAGAGGGATGAGATGTATGTCCGCAAGATCATTTCTCTGTTCTCCAAACTCAACCGTCTCAAGCATGTCACCATAGATGATGTCTATTTCCTCAATGACCACATGAAACAGTTGCTTAGGTAAGAAAGGATGGAGAGCAGTTCCTGCTACCAGAGCAAACCTTCCTTTTATACATTAGAGAGTAGTGGGCACCTAGTATCTGCAGACTCTGTGCATTTCACAATGAACACATAAGGATGAGCTTCTTCCATGTTAACTGATTCATGGGCCCACACGACTACTCATAAAGCTGAGCGATGAAGTGGGTTAGTTTGTATGGACAGAGCTGCCAGGGTAGAAGGCCAGCATTGTGGGTTAGACCTAGGGAGGGTGGGTTGCGGTTTCTGCCATAGCAGTCCTGTCTGATCTAATGTGGAGGAACAGGAAAAGAAGAGGGCACTGCATAGAGAGGACTCAGACCTGCCCAGTTTCCCAGGTGAGCTCTGTGTTTTGATGGGGAGAATACATCCCAGGCTAGTTCCCAAGCAGTGTAAGGTTCTATGGAGAGCAGGGGTGCGCTAAGTGGACGGGACATGGAAAAGCTGGGGGAGAGTCAGAGTCAGGGCTGAAGAGTGAACAGGTGCAGGCACTGTGACAGGGAGTCAATGATTCCTTAGGAGGGAACCTGACATGGCCATAGGGTCCTGTGTCTCTCCTTCTTGTGGACCCTCTAGCCTAATAGTCTCCATAGCAACTCTGGGTCTCTGCCTGCCACTGAAGAATAGGAAAGGTGGAGTGAGCCAGTCTGCACTGTGAAGATGACTCCCTAGAGCGAGAGTGGTGTGATTTGAGTAAGAAGACTAATGGGTTGTACTGTATGCTCATGGCCATCCCTTGGTCACACTGACCCTGGCTATGTGGTCCCCTCTACCTCTAGGATACCCCACCACTGTGTTTCAAAATAACCCCTTGGTCTCTCCCTAGGTGCCTGAGGACCCCGTTGGAGTCCCTGTCCATCTCTTTCTGCAATTTCTCACAGTCAGACTTGGAGTCCTTTGCCCAGTGGGGTCACTGTCAGCTTAAACATCTGTACCTGAGAGGTGTCAATTTAAGTGATTTGAATTTCATGCCTCTCACAGTTTTCTTACAGAGTGTTGCAGACACTCTGCTGACCCTGGAATTGGAAGATTGTAGGATGAAGGACCCTGACCTCAGGCTCCTTCTCCCTGCCCTGAGCCAATGCTCCCTGCTGACCAGCATCAATCTCTACGACAATGAAATCTCCACCAATGCCCTGAAAGACCTTCTGTACCACACTGCCAACCTAAGCCAGCTGACCAAGGAGCTGTACCCTGCTCCTAAAGAAGTCTATGATCACTCTGGTTATGTCAAGGTAGTGGAATTTTCCCAATGTTGTGCTGAGCTGAAGAGCACACTTGTCAATGTACGTCAGCTTAGGTCAATCTGCTTTGGTAGCAATCCCTGTTTAGACTGTGGTGAGCGTTATTTCTATAAACTGGAGATAACACTCTGTGATTGTCCACGGTGAATTCCTTCAGGATACTAAGAAATGAAGGCACAGGGACAGGCCTCTCATCCAGAGGACCCTAGAACTCATGGTTTTGGACACTGCTCAGTGTGGTGAAAATGTAATTGCATGCAATGGGGACAGATCATGGGGCTGACATTGATGAGCACAGTGAAGTTAAGTGTCTTGTGGATTCAGAAAGAGTGTTCTACATTTCAAACTGTAGCACCTGTCATGACTGGCTCTTTCTTTCTTTCTTTCTCTCTCTCTCTCTCTCTCTCTCTCTCTCTCTCTCTCTCTCTCTTTCTCTCTCTCTCTTTCATTCTCAGTGAAACAGTTCTGGCTGTCCTGAAACTCACTCTGTAGACCAGGCTGGCCTCAAACTCACAGAGATCCACCTGCCTTTGCCACCGTAGTACCAGGATTAAAGGCATGTGCCACCACCACCACCTGGCTCTCTTTCCATCTTTTCAATGTAGCCCAGGCTGGCATTAAACGCCTCATCTCATTTTCTTCCCTCCTCTGCCAGATTCATGGGGTTTTTTTGGGGGGGGGTTGTTTTTTTGAGACAGGGTTTCTCTGTAGCTTTGGAGGATGTCGCTTTGTAGACCAGGCTGGCCTCAGACTCACAGAGATCCACCTGCCTCTGCCTCCCGAGTGCTGGGATTATGGGCCTGTGCCACCACAGCCCAGCTATTAATGGGGTTTCTAATAGAAAGCACCAAACCCAGCTTGTTGGCCACCTGACTGGGCACTACACTTCAGTGCTCCTCATTCTGGCTGGCCACCTGCATATTAATACCTCCAGGAGACAGACAAATGTCCTGTTATTATATAGCACTTGGAGTCCCTGGCGAGTGGAGCCAAGGTGACCCATGGTGGGTGGGAGACAGAGATGCCAGGCAGACAGTACTCAGTGAAGAGTTTTATTTGGTGTGGGAAGAGATGGGAAAGAGAGGGAGAGAGAAAGATAGGGAAGGAGGGAGCTCAAGCTGGAGAGGTGCCTACCTCCAAATAGAGAGAGGGGAGCAAGTGGAGTTTTCTCTTAAAAGTAGGCTTTAAGTCAGAACCCAGTGGAGGCCAGAATGCCAACACAGGTCCCTGTCCTGTTCTAAAGGGTTGCCAGTCCCTAGGATCTTCATGATAAATGTCAGTGGCGAATTGTCTTTGTTTTGTTAATAAGTCTCTGAGCTTAATTGTGTTTCCTTGTGTCTGTTAATTAGGTAGCAATAAAGAAGTTTGTGTCACAACTTTTGTTTTTTCTTCATTGGTAGGTTAATTAAAATGTGGGTAGTTGGGCTGGAGCGATGGCTCAGGGGTTAAGAGCACTGCTTGTTCTTCCAAAGGCCCTGAGTTCAATTCCCAGCAACCACATGGTGGCTCACAACCATCTGTAATGAGATCTGGTGCCCTCTTCTGGCCTGCAGGGATGTGCAGACAGAACACTGTACACATAATAAATAAATAAATCTTTAAAAAAAAAATGTGGGTAGTCAAGATTGCTCAATGGGTAAAGGGTACCTGGGGCCAACCTTGACAATCTGAGTTTGATCCAGGACACCCATTTAATAGGAGGGGAGGGCTGATTCCCAACATTGACCTCTGACCTTCACAAGCAGGTAATGGCAAATATGTTCTGTCATGTCACATGCTCCATGACTCTAGTTCTTTATTATGTATCATTTGCAATACATAATAAAATGAACATACTTAATGATCCCATGATGAAATATTGTGAATGGATGCTGAATTCAATCAAATGTAACTATGAAGGTCCTTCACCAATTATATATATTTCTATTCTTTTTAGATTCTAATATAATGACACATTTCTTCCTGTCAAACCTTGCCATGTATCCCTCGTTGCTGTTCAAAAGCATGATCTCTTTTTTCATTAATTGGTATTACACGCATATATGTATATGTGCATATATAAATATTCCTTAATATATCCCACCATGTCTGTATAGAGTCACTTGGAGGTTCTGTTTTCAGGACTGCCTAGTACATTCTGAACAAAAGTAGAAATGTCAACAGAAGAGGGCTGGATAGACAGCTGAGGAGTCAAAAGCACTTGTTCCTTTCTGGGACCTAGATTAGGGTCCCAGTAAACATGTGGTGGCTCACAACCCTCTGTAAATCCAGTTCCAAGGGACCAAACACCTATTAGGAATGACCTTTACAGGCACTGCATGAGCTTAGTGTGAACACATACAAAATAAAACTAATATTTAAAATATGTAGATAGAAGAAGCCTAGAGTGTTAGGACCTGAGTTTAGTTTCCAGAAGCCAAGTTAGATGAGTTCACAAATATTTGTACCCAGCTCCAGGGTATCCATATATTCTGGCCTCCTTGGGCACCTGTACTCAGGTGCTATACCCAGCCATAGACACACCCATCCCAGTATTTAAATGTTAAATGAAAAATTAAATCTAGGGAAACCTGAACGTACTAGACTGCCAGCATAGTGGAGTCTCAGACAGGATCCTCTTAGAGTTGATACTTGCTAGAAAGTGCTACATGTTATTTACAACACAAAAGCCCTCAGAGATCAAACATCACAGACAGGCATGCACTCTGCTATTGACTTATTTCCACTCTGCCCAAGTAGTTTTATGTTCTATCTATGAAAGTCTGCTCCCCCAGCCCAGCATGTTCTCAGGAAGTCCAGTGTGTCAGGGTACACCAAGTAGCACAGTTCAGCTTAATAAAGAATGCACTCCAAGAAGAAATTTTAAGGCCTATGTGGCAGCAGAAAAGTCAAGCTTCTCTGATGGACTGAACCCAGAACAGCCATACAAAGGCATAATGATTGATTGTTACACAAAGTATTTCCTTATACCAACGACCCTAATCTAATTTGCATGTCTTACTAAAGGAGAGCATCACATGCCCCCATGTAGGGTCCTGTGTCTCTCCTTCTTGTGGACCCTCTAGCCTAATAGTCTCCATAGCAACTCTGGGTCTCTGCCTGCCACTGAAGAATAGGAAAGGTGGAATGAGCCAGTCTGCACCGTGAAGATGACTCCCTAGAGCGAGAGTGGTGTGATTTGAGTAAGAAGACTAATGGGTTGTACTGTATGCTCATGGCCATCCCTTGGTCACACTGACCCTGGCTATGTGGTCCCCTCTACCTCTAGGACACCCCACCACTGTGTTTCAAAATAACCCCTTGGTCTCTCCCTAGGTGCCTGAGGACCCCGTTGGAGTCCCTGTCCATCTCTTTCTGCAATTTCTCACAGTCGGACTTGGAGTCCTTTGCCCAGTGGGGTCACTGTCAGCTTAAACATCTGTTCCTGAGAGGTGTCAATTTAAGTGATTTGAATTTCATGCCTCTCACAGTTTTCTTACAGAGTGTTGCAGACACTCTGCTGACCCTGGAATTGGAAGATTGTAGGATGAAGGACCCTGACCTCAGGCTCCTTCTCCCTGCCCTGAGCCAATGCTCCCTGCTGACATGCATCAATCTCTACGACAATGAAATCTCCACCAATGCCCTGAAAGACCTTCTGTACCACACTGCCAACCTAAGCCAGCTGACCAAGGAGCTGTACCCTGCTCCTAAAGAAGTCTATGATCACTCTGGTTATGTCAAGGTAGTGGAATTTTCCCAATGTTGTGCTGAGCTGAAGAGCACACTTGTCAATGTACGTCAGCTTAGGTCAATCTGCTTTGGTAGCAATCCCTGTTTAGACTGTGGTGAGCGTTATTTCTATAAACTGGAGACAACACTCTGTGATTGCCCACGGTGAATTCCTTCTGGACACTAAGAAATGAAGGCATAGGGACAGTCCTCTCATCCAGAGGACCCTAGAACTCATGGTTTTGGACACTGCTCAGTGTGGTGAAAATGTAAGTGCATGCAATGGGGACAGAACATGGGGCTGACATTGATGAGCACAGTGAAGTTAAGTGTCTTGTGGATTCAGAAAGAGTGTTCTACATTTCAAACTGTAGCACCTGTCATGACTGGCTCTTTCTCTCTCTCTCTCTCTCTCTCTCTCTCTCTCTCTCTCTCTCTCTCTCTTTCATTCTCAGTGAAACAGTTCTGGCTGTCCTGAAACTCACTCCGTAGACCAGGCTGGCCTCAAACTCACAGAGATCCCCCTGCCTTTGCCACCCTAGTACCAGGATTAAAGGCACGTGCCACCACCACCACCACCTGGCTCTCTTTCCATCTTTTCAATGTAGCCCAGGCTGGCCTTAAACTCCTCATCTCATTTTCTTCCTTCCTCTGCCAGATTCATGGGGTTTTTTTTGGGGGGGGTTGTTTTTTTGAGACAGGGTTTCTCTGTAGCTTTGGAGGATGTCGCTTTGTAGACCAGGCTGGCCTCAGACTCACAGAGATCCACCTGTCTCTGCCTCCCCAGTGCTTGGATTACAGGCGTGTGCCACCACAGCCCGGCTATGAATGGGGTTTCTAACAGAAAGCACCAAGCCCAGCTTGTTGGCCACCTGCCTGGGCACTACACTTCAGTGCTCCTCATTCTGGCTGGCCACCTGCATATTAATACCTCCAGGAGACAGACAACAGTCCTGTTATTATATAGCACTTGGAGTCCCTGGCGAGTGGAGCCAAGGTGACCCATGGTGGGTGGGAGACAGAGATGCCAGGCAGACAGTACTCAGTGAAGAGTTTTATTTGCTGTGGGAAGAGATGGGAAAGAGAGGGAGAGAGAAAGATAGGGAAGGAGGGAGCTCAAGCTGGAGAGGTGCCTACCTCCAAATAGAGAGAGGGGAGCAAGTGGAGTTTTCTCTTAAAAGTAGGCTTTAAGTCAGAACCCAGTGGAGGCCAGAATGCCAACACAGGTCCCTGTCCTGTTCTAAAGGGTTGCCAGTCCCTAGGATCTTCATGATAAATGTCAGTGGCGAATTGTCTTTGTTTTGTTAATAAGTCTCTGAGCTTAATTGTGTTTCCTTGTGTCTGTTAATTAGGTAGCAATAAAGAAGTTTGTGTCACAACTTTTGTTTTTTCTTCATTGGTAGGTTAATTAAAATGTGGGTAGTTGGGCTGGAGCGATGGCTCAGGGGTTAAGAGCACTGCTTGTTCTTCCAAAGGCCCTGAGTTCAATTCCCAGCAACCACATGGTGGCTCACAACCATCTGTAATGAGATCTGGTGCCCTATTCTGGCCTGCAGGGATGTGCAGACAGAACACTGTACACATAATAAATAAATAAATCTTTAAAAAAAAATGTGGGTAGTCAAGATTGCTCAATGGGTAAAGGGTACCTGGGGCCAACCTTGACAATCTGAGTTTGATCCAGGACACCCATTTAATAGGAGGGGAGGGCTGATTCCCAACATTGACCTCTGACCTTCACAAGCAGGTAATGGCAAATATGTTCTGTCATGTCACATGCTCCATGACTCTAGTTCTTTATTATGTATCATTTGCAATACATAATAAAATGAACATACTTAATGATCCCATGATGAAATATTGTGAATGGATGCTGAATTCAATCAAATGTAACTATGAAGGTCCTTCACCAATTATATATATTTCTATTCTTTTTAGATTCTAATATAATGACACATTTCTTCCTGTCAAACCTTGCCATGTATCCCTCGTTGCTGTTCAAAAGCATGATCTCTTTTTTCATTAATTGGTATTACACGCATATATGTATATGTGCATATATAAATATTCCTTAATATATCCCGCCATGTCTGTATAGAGTCACTTGGAGGTTCTGTTTTCAGGACTGCCTAGTACATTCTGAACAAAAGTAGAAATGTCAACAGAAGAGGGCTGGATAGACAGCTGAGGAGTCAAAAGCACTTGTTCCTTTCTGGGACCTAGATTAGGGTCCCAGTAAACATGTGGTGGCTCACAACCCTCTGTAAATCCAGTTCCAAGGGACCAAACACCTATTAGGAATGACCTTTACAGGCACTGCATGAGCTTAGTGTGAACACATACAAAATAAAACTAATATTTAAAATATGTAGATAGAAGAAGCCTAGAGTGTTAGGACCTGAGTTTAGTTTCCAGAAGCCAAGTTAGATGAGTTCACAAATATTTGTACCCAGCTCCAGGGTATCCATATATTCTGGCCTCCTTGGGCACCTGTACTCAGGTGCTATACCCAGCCATAGACACACCCATCCCAGTATTTAAATGTTAAATGAAAAATTAAATCTAGGGAAACCTGAACGTACTAGACTGCCAGCATAGCGGAGTCTCAGACAGGATCCTCTTAGAGTTGATACTTGCTAGAAAGTGCTACACGTTATTTACAACACAAAAGCCCTCAGAGATCAAACATCACAGACAGGCATGCACTCTGCTATTGATTTATTTCCACTCTGCCCAAGTAGTTTTATATTCTATCTATGAAAGTCTGCTCCCCCAGCCCAGCATGTTCTCAGGAAGTCCAATGTGTCAGGGTACACCAAGTAGCACAGTTCAGCTTAATAAAGAATGCACTCCAAGAAGAAATTTTAAGGCCTATGTGGCAGCAGAAAAGTCAAGCTTCTCTGATGGACTGAACCCAGAACAGCCATACAAAGGCATAATGATTGATTGTTACACAAAGTATTTCCTTATACCAACGACCCTAATCTAATTTGCATGTCTTACTAAAGGAGAGCATCACATGCCCCCATGACTCTAGTTCTTTATTATGTATCATTTGCAATACATAATAAAATAAGAGCTTCAGGTGTGCCTGATGTGCCTTTAGACCAAAGTCATGGGATGGCTGCAATGCCCCTTCAGCAAGACAATCACTGCTTTCCTCAAGGATTCTTCAAGGTCAGTGTGCTTCTAGAAAACAGCTGTTCATTCTATCCCCGATACAGTGACTCTGCTAAATTCCTAAAACACCAGTGGATCTCATGTGCAGCAAGTAGAACCTTAGGACTTTGGGGGTGGTGCTGCTGGTGGTAATTCACCGGTAGAGAGACAATGACACTAACCAGGGTCTACATGCCAAACTCTAACCTGGCCCCATCTTCATGTGCTACCGAGGTTCTTCAGGATAATAGAGTGACTCAAGTAGGAACATGGCCATGAGGACATGCCCTTTAGAGGGAATCATGTCCTCCTCCACCCTGCTTCATGTCTTCCAGGTACAGCTTGGGCTGATGGCCCTGGATCTGAGACACTGAGTTATTACTATCTGTGAAATATGGTTTTGTGTAGTCTAGTCAGGTCTTTCCCCTTCCAAATTGTGATACTGTGGCCACGTATCAGCAGCCTGCAGTCAATACTTATGGGGTAGGAAATGGATGAGCTTCTGCCTTCATCCCATCTCTAATTCCTTCCATCTCTGGATGAAACATTTGATGCCATCAGTCCCAGCCTATCTTGGACATCTGGAGGAGGATCTGGGTAGGGATTCGGGAATCTGGTCAGGACTGAAAGCCACTTTTAGGAAATGGTGTGTCAAGTCCAAAGATTCTTAGACATTTTGACACAAATGGTTCATGGTGGCAAATACCTGCAATTCCTGCCTTTGGGAGGGCAAGACAGGAGGATCCTAAAGTTCAAGGTCACCTTCAGCTACATTGTGTATTGACTGCTAGCCAGGGACACTTGAATAGCCTCTCTCTCTCTCTCTCTCTCTCTCTCTCTCTCTCTCTCTCTCTCTTTTTTTTGGTTTTTCGAGACAGGGTTTCTCTGTGTAGCTTTGCTCCTTTCTTGGATCTTGCTTGGTAGACCAGGCTGGCCTCGAACTCACAAAGATCTGCCTGCCTCTGCCTCCCGAGTGCTGGGTTGAATAGCCTCTCTTATAACAAAAGTATACACACAAAATCAAGCAGGCAACGAAACAAAAATAAATTTCAGAGAAGGCGATGGAGAATCTCAGAATCCTAGAGGCTAGGGCCACTGCTTAAACTCCTGGAGATCTGTCACCCCATGCAGACACCACCCAGTTTACTCACAGGCAATCCACAGGGATGACATACAGCTTAAGGAAACACATGCATATCCATCCCTGCTTTTCTCAGCCAATGCAAAGGTTTCAAACCTTGGTTGTGAGCCTGGTTTGGTGATACACTAAGATGTTTAGGATGGAGTATCACTTGTTGGAAGTCTGCATGGCTCAGGGTGAGAGTTAAAAGACTAGCTCTGGATACATGTCTATTCCCTGCTCACAAAGACAAAACAACAACAACAACAAAAACCTATTTTAGGCTCGTGCCTCTAACTGAAATCTCAATAGGCTGATGCAGGCAAGCAGGTTCCCATGTATTTGCCTGTCTACTCCAAGAATCCCAGTGTAGCCTTCACTAGAGAATGAAATGTAGTCTCAAACAAGGTGAATGTGTGGATAAATATACAAAGGAATTGCTGAAGGAATTCTGCAAAGGCCTGGGGTCTGGTTCAGTGGGAAAGTACTTACCTTTACCCTGCATGTATCATCATAGAAAATAGGGGATTTAAACCTTTTCTAAATGAGGGAGTGGAGAGATGGCTCTGCAGCAAAGAGCATTGGATGCTCCTCCAGATGTCAGGTGTTCAATTTCTAGGACTCAAGTGCTGGCTCACATTTCTCTGCTTTTCCAGGTGTGGGTTGCAGCGTCTTCTTTTGGCCTCTACAAGCACCAGGCATGCAAATGGTTGACAAAACCCTAACAGTACATAAAAGGAATCCACCTTAGAAACATTAAAGTATGTTTGGACCTTTAATCACAAGATTGTACCAGTCTTCTGTATATAAATAAAATACCTCTTAGAAATCATCCTTATTTAATTTTAGTAAACAGATATCATTTATTTATTCATTAAATTTATGTGGGGACAGGCTCATTTATCCCACGTTTTTGTTTTTGTTTTTGTTTTGTTTTTTGAGACAGGGTTTCTGTGTGTAGCTTTGCCCATTTCCTGGAACACACTCTGTAGCCCAGGCAGGCCTCTGCCTCCTGATTGCTGGGTTTAAAGGCATGCACCACCATTGCCCAGAAATAGTAAAGTCTTGGGGAGAAAAGAAAGCTGATAACCTACAGGAGCTTGAAGCACTGGAGGTGCCGGGGATTGAACCTGGGGCTTTGTGAATGCTAAGAATGAACTCTACCACTGACCTACACCCCCCACTTATCCCACTTTTCAAAAGATTGTTTTTTTTTTTATTTTTAATTGTGTGTTTGTTGTCTGTGTTTTGAAATGTTCACAGGGAAGAAGGTGACACCAAGGCCCAAGGAGTTCGATTACTCTGGATCTGGATGTTGAGATGGTTGTGTTCTACCTGACATTGATGGTGAGAATTGAACTGAGGTTCTCTGAAAGAGCAGTCTGTGCTCTGAACACCTGAGCCATCTATCCAGCCAAAAACTCTTTATGAAGACAGGATCTCAGTGTGTAGAAATGACTGGCCTGGAAGTCACTAGGTAGGCCAGGCTGGCCTTGAACACACAGAGATCAGTCTACTTTACTCTCTAGAGCACTGAAATGAAAAGGGTGGATACCATGCTTAGCTTATTGTTTGTTTTGATGTTTTTGTTTGTGTTCCCAAAAGAACTGGCAATACCACTTCTATCTCCTGTTGGAATAAGTGTGAGCCACCTTCCCCTCCTAAATCCCAAATGGTTTTTGAAACAGGGTATGACCATGTGGCTTTTGGTGTTCTGAAACTTTTTATGTAGTCAAGGAGTCGGCCTCTGTCTCCTAGATGCCAAGATTAAAGGTGTGTCTGTGTGGGCCTGGAGAGATGTCTCAGAGGTTAAGAGCACCAAATATTCTTCCAGAAGTCCCGAGTTCAATTCCCAGCACCCACATGGTTGTTCACAACCATCTGTAATGAGATCTGGCACCCTCTTCTGTGTACATAATAAATAAATTAATTTCAGAAAAAATATGTTTGTGTGTATGCTCTAACAAACAAGGTTTGCCTCAAAATCAGAGGGCAGAGCCAACCACTAGATTAACTATAGAGGCTAGGCATTTGTAGCATATATCTTTAATCTCAGCTCTTGGGAGGAGGAAGCAGGAAGATCAGGAGTTCAAGGCCACCCTGGGAAACAGGAGGTTGAATCTGTCTAAAGGAGAAACAGAGCCAAGCAGTGGTGGTGGTGGCTCCCATCTGTAATCCCAGCACTAGCGAGGGGGAGACAGGAATATGAGGCGGAGGAGACAGGATCTCAGAGCCATTCAGTGTGAGGACTCATGGACAAGAGCTCAGCATTTTCAGCTGAGGATTGGTGAGGTGGCCGACTGCTCTGCCTCTCTGATCTTTCAGCATTCACCCAGAGGCAGGCAGAACTCTGAGATGGAGCTCAGCATAGGCTACAGACCTTGTTCTAGGACAGCCAAAGCCACACAAGAAACCCAGAAAGCAATAGCAGCAGTAACAACAACAAAAGAAAAAAATAAGAAAGACAGAAGAAAAGAAAAGGCAGTGCCAGTGTCCCAAGTTACCTGGGCTCTGCTCTCCACACATGGATCCTGCCAGGGAAGGACTAAGGAGGATCTGAAATGCCTGGCACCACCCTTCACTTTTAAGGGTTTTAAAGGTTAGGCTGGGGAAGCACAGCTTTATTATAGTAATTTGGGGTTGAGGTAGAAGGTCTATAAACTCGTGGTCACCTGGCTGTACTGCCAGATCCTGTCTTGACGAGAGCCATAAGACTAAGCGACCCTTGACACACATGCTGCCATATTTAGGTTTCTCTCTTCTTTTCTTAGGCTTTGCTTAAGACTCCATAGCACCAGGACCTCTTCTCAGATATCAGGTGAATGAGCTGCAGTTAAGCAATGAGGCAGTTAGGCAAGAGTAGATAGATAACAACCAGAGCAACATTCCCTGCTGGCTGAACAGCCCATAATGAAGTCCCTTCCTGCTTGCAACCCCCTTTGCCTACCTATATATGCCTTTAGAGAAAAATAAAATTTTGGAGCTTGATCAGATATCCTGTCTTGCTCTCATTCTTTGTCTTTTGTCCCTCATTCACCGGCCCTCCCTTTAGGTCCCTGTTGAGGACTCCACTTCTGAAGTGTAAAGCCAAACCAAGATAAACAACTTTTCCCCTAAAGCAGCTCTAGGGCCATGCCATTTACTGAGAGCACCAGGACAGGCTCGAATTCTGAGGTGGAGATGCTAGTGCATGGGAGGCTACAAGGAAGATTTCCCATGTTGCAGTCTGCACTGGGGTCTAGGAAAAGAAAAACTTTAGGAAAAATATCTAGACTTCTTAACTTTAAAAAAAATAATAATTTCATTTAATTTTACATATCGGCCATGGGTTCCCCTGTCCTCCCCCCCACACGCCTATCCCCAGCCCATCCCCGTTCCCATCTCCTCCAGGGCAAAGACTCCCCTGGGGATTCAGCTCAACCTGCTCAACCTGATAGATTCAGTCCAGGCAGGTCCAGTCCCCTCCTCCCAGGCTGAGCAAAACATCCCCGAATAAACCCCAGGTTCCAAACAGCCAGCTCATGCACTAAGGACAGGTCCTGGTCCCACAGCCTGGTTGCCTCCCAAACAGTTCAAGCTGTTCAATTGTCTCACTTATCCAGAAGGCCTGATCCAGTTGGGGGCTCCTCAGCTTTTGGCTCATAGTTCATGTGTTTCTGTTAGTTTGGCTATTTGTCCCTGTGCTTTTTCCAATCTTGGTCTCAACAGTTCTAGCTCTTACAATCTCTCCTCTTTCTTGCCAATTGGACTCCTGGAGCTGCACCTGGGGCCTGCCGAGGATCTCTGCATCCACTTCCATCAGTTATTGGATAAGAGTTCTAGCACAACAGTTAGGGTGTTTGGCTATCCGATCACCAGACTAGGACAGTTTGGGCTTTCTCTCAACCATTTCCAGTATAGACTTCTTAACTTTTAAAAATATGGTGTTGTAGCGGGTCGGTGGTGGCGCATGCCTGTAATCCCAGCACTCAGGAGGCAGAGGCAGGTGGATCTCTGTGAGTGTGAGGCCAGCCCAGTCTACAGAGCTTGTCCAGGACAGGCTCCAAAGCTAGAGAAACCCTGTCTGGAAAAACCAAAAACAAGAACAAAAAAATGGTGTTGTAGGCTGGAGAGATGACTTAGCTAGACTCACAACCAAAATATAAAAATATGGGTGTGCCTACAGTGGAGGCTTAAGTGGAATTGGGCATGCTTCCAAACCTGAATGCAACTCTTTATGTAGCCCAGGCTTCCCCCTCTCATCATATTCCTGCCTGCCATTGAGAGTATTGGAGTTCTCTGGTTCTCTGTTTTGGCTACCATGCCTGGGTAGCTAGTGCACTCTGCTTTTATTTATTTATTTATTTATTTATTTATTTATTTATTTATTTATTTATGTTTTTTGAGACAGGGTTTATCTGTGTAGCTTTGTGACTTTCCTGGAACTCGCTTTTTAGACCAGGCTGTCCTCAAACTCAAAGATAGCTGCCTGCTTCTGCTCCCAAGTGCTGGGATTAAAGGTGTGTGCCACCACCACCCAGCTGCCCTCTGCTTTTAAAAGACTGCAGAGGCATGATAGCAGGAACCTATAAAACCAGCACTTTGGAAGAAGAGTCAGGATTCCAAGGAAATCTAATCTCTAGAGTATATGTTCAGCCCAGTCCTGGCTAGTGGGTCTCAAATAAAACATGACATGAAATATCTTGGTAGAATTGATTTGGTAATGAGATTTCATCCCATTACACAAGGATTCTAACATTGTAACATGTTCCCAGATTATTTATTTGATTTTGTTTAATTTTATGTAGAGACAAGGTCAGGTCTCTTCATACAGTCATGCCCAACCAGGATCTGGGAGCTTCTGTGCTCAGAACCATAATTCAAATTCCTAGGTGTGGCTGGTGAGTAATAAGTGGATCCCACAAACACCTCTTTTTTTGTTTTTGTTTTTAATTTCAGTCCTAAAAAATGGTGGGGGGGGCTGGAGAGATGGCTCAGAGGTTAAAAGCACCGACTGCTCTTCCAAAGATCCCAAGTTCAATTCCCAGCACCCACATGTTGGCTCACAACCATCTGTAATGAGATCTGGTGTCCTCTTCTGTATACATAACAAATAAATAAATCTTTAAAAAAATTAATTTCAGCAGGGCGGTGGTGGCTCACGCTTTTAATCCCAACACTGGGGAGGCAGAGCCAGGCGGATCTTTATGAGTTCCAGGCCAGTCTGGGCTACAGAGTGAGTTCCAGGAAATGGGCACAGCTACACAGAGAAACCCTGTCTTGAAAAAACTGAAAAAAAAATAATTTCAGTCCTAGACAAGGCCATGTCAAATAGTTCTGGCTAAAGCAGTCACATTCCTAAAGCTTTAGTTGCTAAGTTAGCTGGGACTTGTGGCTTTGTTCATAAACAATCAGTAAGTCCCGGTATCTATTTCTAAGATATAGTTAAGAGGAAATTTCAATACATACAACTGCAAAACCTGAATCTGAAACATAGTTGAAGGGATTACAAAGAGATTAAACTACAAAGCAGATCGTATCTTTTTTGTTTTATATATGTGGAACTGAGGATTGAACCCAGGGCCTTGTGCTTGCTAGGCAAGCGCTCTACCACTGAGCTAAATCCCCAACCCCACAGATTGTATCTTGAATCCCAGAATGAGCCTAGGAATCTATCTGTACAGAGCCAGAATGATCTGGAGTTCAAGGCTAACCTAGTCTATTTTAGACTCTGTCCCAAAAATACTCAAATAAACCAAAGAAACTAACATGTAACTCCCAGTCTAATGAGAATTTTTCATTAAAGCCAAACCCAATGGAGGCAAATAATCATCATCCAAAAAAAGTGAAAACAATTGGAAATTGCCATTTTCATTTTAAATCCAGCATCTTAAAATGTAGTGGAATTGGGAGATATGCCTGCCCAGCATGCAAGAGGCCTCCTGATATAGGTGAGTGACTTACCTGATCTGGATACTGGTGACAGGCCTCATTCCCAGAGGGACCAGAAAGAGACTCCAGACTCCAGGACTCTGAGGGTTTGCTAAGGCTCCTCTAATCCTTTTATATTCTTTTCCCCTCACACACATCCTATGTAGCTCAACTTCCCAAGCACAAGCTTTCATCTGGTTGGGAGTCCCAGCCTCCATCCCCTGGAGAGTATAAAGTCAGGCAGTGGTGCACACCTTTAATCCCAGCACTCGGGAGGCAGAGGCAGGCAGATCTCTGAGTTTAAGGCCAGCCTGGTCTACATAGCGAGTTCCAGGACTGGCTCCAAAGCTACACAGAGAAACCCTGTCTCAGAACAACCCCCCAAAAGAAGAGTATAAAAGAGTCTATCAATTAAATTATTTAGTATATGGCCAGGCGGTGGTGGCCCACACCTTTTATCCCAGCACTCCAGAGGCAGAGCCCAGAGGATCTTTGTGAGTTCAAGGCCAACCTGGGCTATAGAGTGAGTTCCAGGAAAGGCGCAAAGCCACACAGAGAAACCCTGTCTCAAAAAACAAAACAAAACAAAACAAAAATTTAGTATGCATGTTTACATACTCATATGTATAGGAGTTTTGCAGTATTTGTGTTCTTTGAGTGTATATGTGTAATTTATTTTAGTTTATGTGTTTATTTTGTATGTATAATTGTTTTAGTGTATATGTGTTTGTGTTTGAAATTGAGCTCAACAGTACACCCCTGGCATGAATTGAGCTATCTTACTGGAATCATATGACTGAATCATTATTTTATTCCAGACTCAATTTGGCTTGCTTACTGGCTGCCTATGAACTCCTTTTTTTCTTTTACTTTTTCTTTTTTTTTTTTTTTGGCAGAGATGAGGACTGAACCCAGGGCTTTGTGCTTGCTAGGCCAGTGCTCTAACACTGAGCTAAATCTCCAACCCCTAAATGAAGCTCTTATTTTGTTTGTTTATTTATTTATTTATTTATTTATTTGAGGGTTGAGCCCAGGGTTCTGAGCTTGCTGGGCAAGCACTCTACCACTGAGCTAAATCCCAAACCCGGAACTCCTTATGTAGACCTGGTTGGCCACAAATAGAGCAATCCAGCTGCCTCTGCTTCCTGAATGCTGGAATTATTAAGTGTGAAAATTCATTCCAGGTTGTTTCTGTTTTTATTTTATTTATTTATTTTTAAAGATTTATTTATTTATTATGTATACAGAAGAGGGTGCCAGATCTCATTACAGATGGTTGTGATCCACCATGTGATTGCTGGGAATTGAACTCAGGACGTCTGGAAGATCAGTCGGTGTGGTGCTCTTAACCTCTGACCCATCTCTCCAGCCCCCTATTTTATTTTTCAAATACCCTGTAGTAGCATAAAATCAACGGGGTCCACTCTCGGTGGTGGTGGGGCAGGTAAAGCAGCTTGACCACACAACTGCCAAGACAGGCTTCGAGGCCCAGATAGAGCTTCTGTGACAGGCTGACTGGCAGGCAACACCTGGATCCAAGAGAAGCCACGAGTTGACCCCCACAGAAAGTGGGCCTGCTTCTAAGGGAAGATACCTGACATTACAAACATTCCCTGTACCCCGAGACAAACTTCAGTCAATCAGGGTCCTGAACCCTGGAAATCCCCTTACCCCAACCTCTGCTATGACAAAAACCCCACCCTGCCTGGGCTCTGGGCTCTCTGCTCTTACAGCTGCATCAGACAGAGAACCCAAGCTCCGAGCTTGAAAGAATAAAGGCTCTTTGTTTCTACATATGGCATTTGTTCTCCATGGTGGTCTTTTGGGGGTCCCTGTGATCTGGGCATAACACACAATGCTAGGCCATGAACTTGCTATCCTCCTGCTTTGGTCTGTCTGGTATACAATTCAAGATGGATCAACACCAGATCTTAAATATTCATCTGAGAAATAAAGAAGAAATATCTATGGGCCACCTTGGGCAGATTGACCGCCTAAGGACATATTGAGTAGCATCTTCCTGTGGTCATGGACTGAAGATGTAAACCAGTTTCATAGAGCTATGAAATCCACAGAGGGTCAAGTGATGCTTCTCTGTTCCCTCTACCCCAGCTTCAGGACACTAGACTTTGTTATGCCCAGACTGAGGGATCCCAAAAGACCACCATAGAGAATCCCATACTTAAAACTAATGAGCCTTTAATATTTCAAGCTCAGGGTCTTAGGCTCTCTGTCTGTTGTAGCAGTGAGAGCAGAGAGCCCAGAGCCCAGGCAGTGTGGGGTAAGGGGATTTACAGGGTTCAAGGCCATGATTGGCTGACATTTCTCTAGGGGTATAGGGAATGTTTGGAATGTCAGGCATTTCCTCTTAGGTGCAGGCCCCACTGGGTGGGGTCAGCTTATGGCTTCTCCTGGGTCCAGGTGTTGCCTGCCAGAAGCTGTGTCTGGGCCTCAAAGCCTGTCATAGCAGGTGTGTGTGGTCAAGCTGTTTGGGGGCACCAATACAGACCTCATCTTGGCTGCTCCTCTTGTTGTGCCCAGATCACGACCCCCAGAGAGACCACCGAAGACTAGCATGCCAAAATGCAAAAGCAAGGTTTAATTCGGGATATCCAAAAGCAATACAAGCCTAGGCAGGGACTTCATCCAACAGATCCAATGCAGTGGAAGCTGGAGGAAGTGCCCGCCTCTCTGCAAGCTCAGTTTTTTGTTTTTTGTTTTTCTTTTTCCAAGACTGGGTTTCTCTGTGTAGCTTTGCGCCTTTCCTGGAACTCACTTTGGAGACCAGGCTGGCCTCCAACTCACAAAGATCCACCTACCTGTGCCTCCCAAGTGCTGAGATTAACGGTGAGTGCCACCACCGCCTGGTGCAAGCTCAGTGTTTTTTTTTTTTTCAAATTTTTTATCTAGTTGCAGATTTGCCTTGGGAAGTGATTCTTGGCTGATTACTGCTATTGGCAAGTAGAATAAATCAGAATTTGCACGAAATTGTATCTATTTTTAAAGATTTATTTATTATGTATACAGTGCTCTGTCCGCATGTGTCCCTGCAGGCCAGAAGAGGGCACCAGATCTCATTACAGGTGGTTGTGAGCCACCATGTGGTTGCTGGGAATTGAACTCAGGACCTCTGGAAGAGCAGTCGGTGCTCTTAACTACTGAGCCATCTCTCCAGCCTGCAAGTTCACTTTTTAAAGGCAAAAACCACAAAGTTACATCATTTAGGGGTTATAGTACAGGCACAATTCTGATTGGCTCGCTTCTAGGGTCTTTCTAGAAATCATGGCTTAATCTTACTTCTAAGGGGGTGGTTGCCTGACACCATTTCTCATTGGCTCCCCTCAGGTGGGGACATTTCTACAGTCAGTTACCCTGGAAACCAGGATTGGAACATTCTTTGGTCAGTTACCTAGGGAACCAGAGAGAGGACATTCCATAGTCTGATAGTCATTACCTTGTGACTCTGCACATTCACACTTCCTGGTTTCTGGAACCTGGACTGACTGGTTTCAGTAACTCATGGCCAATACCCAAAAGGAGAAATCTTATGCCTTAGTTTCAGGGTGAAAGCATTTTGGTCTCATTTTGGTCCACACAGATCTTATTACATATGGTCTATTGAGACAGGAAGATTACTGAGACATACAGGTGGGCTCAGAGTACAGTAAGAGTAAGATTGGCCTAAGGTATAGTGTGAGACATGAACTGGAAAAAATATACCAAGTAATAATGTAAATTAGAAGATGAATCCCAGAACTCAGAGTCTGAGGAGGAGTATTATGGATGAACCTGGGACCTTGACCATCATCTCAGATTTCACCCATTCCCATAGTAAGGTCTGATTTACTCAAATTACTGATGCAAAATCCCAAATAGGTTGTATTCTTCCTTCTAGTGCTTTCTGTAGGGCTGGGTTTATAGACAGGTATTGTTTAAATCTGGTTTTATTATGGAATATTTTGTTTACTCTTGTCTATGGTGATTGAGAGTTTTGCTGGGTATAATAGTCTGGGTTGGCATCCGTGGTCTCTTAGTGTCTGCATAACATTTGTCCAGGACCTTCTAGCTTTCATAGTCTCCATTGAGAAGTCTGGTGTTATTCTGATGGGTTTGCCTTTATATGTTACTTGGTCTTTTTCCTTTGCAGCTCTTAATATGTTTTCTTTGTTCTGTATGTTTAGTGTTTTGATTATTGTGTGGCGAGGGGACTTTTTTTTTTTAATCCGGCTTATTTGGTGTTCTGTAAGCTTCTTGTATCTTCATAGGTATTTCTTTCTTTAGGTTAGGAAAGTTTTCTTCTATGATTTTGTTGAATATGTTTTCTGTGCTTTTGAGTTGGTATTCTTCTCCTTCTTCTATCCCTATTATTCTTAAGTTTGGTCTTTTCATGGTGTCCCAACTTTCTTGGATGTTTTGTGTTACAACTTTTTTGTCTTTAGTGGTTTTTTTTTTTTGAGTGATACATCTATTTTCTCTATTGTGTCTTCATTGTCCGAGATTCTCTGTTCCATCTCTTGTATTCAGTTAGTTATGCTTGTTTCTGTAGTTTCTGTTCATTTAGTCAGGATTTCTATTGCCAGCATTCCCTCAGTTTATGTTTTCTTTATTGTCTCAATTTCATTTTTCAGATCATGGATTGTTTCCTTCATCTATTTAATTACTTTTTCTTGGCTTTCTTTGATTTCTTCTTCCATTTTTTTTTGTTGTTGTTTTTGTTTTTGTTTTTTCGAGACAGGGTTTCTCTGTAGCTTTGGAGCCTGTCCTGGACTAGCTATGTAGACCAGGCTGGCCTCGAACTCACAGAGATCCACCTGCCTCTGCCTCCCATGTGCTGGGATTACAGGCATGGGCCACCACCGCCCAGCTTCTTCCAATTTTTTGTTTGCTTGTTTTTTCTTCCATTTCTTTAAGATAATTTTTTATTTCCTTTCTAAGGGAGTTTTTCACTTCCTCTTTAATGGAGTTTTCATTTCCTCATTAAGGGAGTTTTTTATTTCCTCTTTAAGGGAGTTTTTCATTCCCTTTTTAAGGGCCGCTATCATCTTCCGAAGGACAATGAAATTCCTCATTGGATTTCTGAGCACTGAGTGTGCCCTGTGGCTGCAGCTGAATCCCAACATGGCAGAGACCTATTGGGACTTTGTGAAAAACTCTTCCCTTCCGATGCCAATGGGTATTGAAAGCCCAATATGGCCAGCTTTGGCAAGCATTAATGTAAGCCTAGGAACTACAGCCATGCAGTTGGATTCTCCAGAAAGTAATGTATGGTAACTGCTTTTTCAAGTATGTTTGAGAACATGTCACCCAGACACCTAGGAGATTAAGGATAACACTGAAGATCACTGACCTCCATTTATTAACATTAGCATGCCAACTAAGCATTTTCATTCTCACAATCCTATTCAAGCTGGAGCAGTACCTACTTCTCAGGAATGGCTCTGTACAACATTTTTTGGCCTCCTGAAATTCATTTAGCTCCCTTTGAAGATACCTTAAAATTTGTGAGTCTGAATGTAGCCATTATGAGACCATTAGTTCTGCTCCTTGTGAGCTGCCTATTTTTTCTTTATGGTTCTTAGTTGTTCTTTTGCGGAGCTGCGAGCTTAAGTTGTGCTGGGATCAAGAATAATGGGCCTCCGCGGTTCGTGTTCCTGGAGTTGTGTCCATACCAATGGATACCCACACGCTCCAGAAGAGAATTTGTCATCACTGCTGCCGTTGTTATAACAGTTATAACTGTTTCTGGGATTGCCATTTCAAAATTGGTTACTACAGCTAGCACAATGGAGACCCTGGCAGCAAAAGTAGCTACCACAGTTGATTAATCTTTCATTCTATTAGGCAATACAAATTTAAATCAATAGTTATATACGTTTCAATAGGCTTTGAAAATTATAAATGTACAAACTCAAGTTCCATTTGCTCTCGGGATACCATTTTACAAGGACTCCAATTTGCAGTAAGGCTCATTAAGGAAGAGAATGGCTCAATTGCCCTTAGCCTACTGGTATGGGTGGGTTATTACTTCTATTGGTCTTTTCTGTGTCAAACACACAGATTGCAAGCCCAGCACCACATAGAGATCTTTGGCAACAGTTAATTCTGCAGCTCTCACAGGATTGAGCCTGTATGATAATGAGCATTCAGAGATGAGTAATGCCAGGGGGGTGCTCACCAACCTAAGACAGAATGCCTGTGTGGCCTGGACAGGTGTCTCCATTGGGTAACTGTTGTGTTCCTTGCTAACCTTGACCTTGATATCCTCCCCATGCTAATTCCCTGAGAGATTCCACCCTCCTGAATGCTTAAGGGATGTTCCTTGTTTGTGTATCCAGCATATTGGGCATTAACAGCTTAAATGCAACATTGTAAAATATCAGAAGCCGGGTTGGGGATTTAGCTCAGTGGCAGAGCGCTTGCCTAGCAATCGCAAGGCCCAGGGATCGTTCCTTAGCTCCAAAAAAAAAAAAATCCAAAAACAAAAACAAACAAACAAAATATCAGAAGCGAATTTCTGCCCTCCAGGGTTCTCCCATTGTGCTGTAAGCCTATATTTAAGACCTCCTCTCTCCTTCAATAAATGGCACTTTGCATTCAAAAGAAGAAGAAGAAGAGGAGGAGGAGGAGGGGGTCAAGATCATGATGGGGATACTCATAGACAGCTGACCAGTACTAGTTGGAGCTCAATGACTCTGGACTGACAGCTCAGGAACCTGCATGGGATCAAACTAGGCCCACTGAATGTGGGTGACAGTTGTATGGTGTAGAGTTTTCCTGCCTGGCCCAGTCAGGACAAATCTCTCTTACCCGCCAGTCCCACAGTCGCTCAGACCCAACCAAGAAAGCACACAGAAACTTACATTGTTTAGAAACTGTATGGCCGTGGCAGGCTTCTTGTTATCTGCTTCTTCTATCTTAAATTAACCCATTTCTGTTAGTCTATACTTTGCCACATGGCTCATGGCTTACCGGTGTCTTTACATGTTGCTTCTCATGGCGGCGGTTGGCGGTGTCTCCCTCCAGTCTTCTACTTCCCAGAATTCTCTACTCTCTTGTCCCGCCTATACTTCCTGCCTGGCCACTGGCCAATCAGAACTTTATTTACACATAGTGATATCCACAGCAGTATGGCTTGGTCTGTTTGTGAGGTCCCTGGCAATAGCACCAGGACTTATCCCAGGTGCATGAACTGGCTTTTTGGAACCCAATTCCCTATGATGGGATACCTTGCTCAGTCTTGATACAATGGGGAGAGGCTAGGTTCTCCTTCAACTTGGTATGCCAGACTTTGTTGACTAACATGGGAGGCCTTACTCACTCTGAGGAGTGGATGGGGTAGAGTGGGAGGGAGGTGAGGAGGCAGGAGAAGGGGAGAGAGGGGGAACTGGGGTTGGTATGTATATATGTGTATATATATAAAATCCCAAATAGATTAAATGGGTGAGAACTTCCTCATCCAATCAGGTGGCAACTTGTGTCTAAGAAGTGGGGCTCCAAAGGGAAAGCAAGAGGTAAGTGGACATAAGGGTTAGAATGGCTAAGCAAGACACTGTGACCATTGGAACCTGGAGTGACTGTCTTACCCTGCTGGGACTGGAAACCTATAACCAGTGTCCAGACAAGTCATTCACCCCCATCAGGATGTCCCATCTCACCCAGGCTAGCCAGTCTCTCATTTCATCTTAATTTTTTTCTTGTTTGGTATGGCTACTGTGAAGGAGCAAATTTCATTTAGCCCAGACCTAGTTTACACCTCTATATGTAAGCTTTTATACTGCTTTGCTACTCACCAGGCTGGCCTCAAACTCAGAGATCCTCCTGCCTCTGCCTCCTGACTGCTGGGATTAAAGGTGTGTGCCCCAACCGCCCTGATTCAAAGGGATTTTAGACAGAGAATCTGATCTTGGGAAGGCTTGTCAGAAATGTCAAAAGGTTTAAATCCCTTAATAAAATTAGATGTAGATCATGAAAGAAAAGCCTGGTTCTCCAACTCTGTTTCCAGACATATGAGCTGCAGAGGCTCCTGAGAGGACCCCAAGGAAGCCCCTCCCTTGCCGTCTTGGTCACCGGTGTGGCATCCCCTGTATGGGCTCCTGCCACCAGCACAGCCACAGAGCATAGGGTCAGCCCTGTGGCCACAGCAGGGGGACCCGGGGCTGGAGCTGCCCCTATGGGCATGGCCCAGTGGCAGCGCCAGCCAGGGAATCTGTGGAGCTGCGTAGGCCAGCCTCAGTGGCAACAAGAGACAAGGCTCCCCCTGAAGGGGAATGTCTAAGAGGGTTTGTGTCCTGTGGAGCAAGGCCAACAGACAAGTGAAGCCCGTAGTGTACAGCATGCCTTTGGACTCCTCTCTT